>NC_038244.2:2563817-2813786 GCF_000004515.6 Glycine max | reverse complement strand
ACGTAAGGGCATTCAGGAATTATTTTCCGTGATCACTTGAAAAATAAATTTTAATAACCGCTCGGGAGGGGGGGGGGGGGGGGGGGGGGCAGGAATTAACAAAAGAAACTAACTATCTTCAAGTTTAAGGTATGAAACAAGTCCCTACAAATCTACAATTGGGGCAGTTTTGGCTAGTTAGCATGAGGTCATAGGTTTAAACCTCGTTGCCATTATTGTACTGAAAAATTGGAGGAATGAAGTTAACTGTGGATATGAAAACACAGGGTAACAATTATTTTAATTGGAAAATGCAGCTTTTATTGTTAATATAGAATAAAATCTGACATCACAATTGCAGCAAAGAAAACCTCTTCAGCAGATTCCATAAAAAAGAACAATCCAAGAAGAGAGAAACTTCTGCTTACCTGAGCATAAGCATTTCCTTTATCGTATTCAGTGACTCCATAATTGTAAGTCAACTCCAGAACAGTGCTTTTATCTTCTGGACCATAACCCAGCATTGCTATGGTGTACTGCCCAAAAGAAGGTCATCAAAGAAACACGGGTGAAATGAAGGTAAGTACATGTCCAAAGTATCAAATAAGGTGTTGGGAAACAATTGAGGCCATTAAAGAAAGCAAGATGAAAACCTAAATTTTTTAAAGGTATCCATCATACAAATATGTCAAAACAAGCATAAATCAGAAAAAATGAGCAGAAGGCAGTTGCATTTGCAGAAGATTCCACCGAATTATTATCCATGAGTGAACAAATTGAAAGGACTTTGACAAGGGTACATTTTCATAATTATATTGCACAGGACAAAAATTTGTATGTAAGACACTTATTCTATTGGTTATTTGGTCAATTTATGCCTGCAGGCTGCAGTTTTGTAGACATTCATGAACCAAAAGGAAAATTTTGTAGATCATAAACAGTGTCATTTTCCAGTTACCAGCTGTTAACCTAAATAATAAATATACAGTGTGTTAGGGTAACACACGGGAATCAATTCTATCTCACAAAATCATGGTGATACATGAAAGCAGAAGCAACTATTTGCTGTTTTACCTTCACCCTGAAAAAATAATTTATTATTTCTCACCATGAAGCTAATCCAAACACATTAATATATTTACCTCACATTCATTGTTGCACCCTCAGAAGATTTCAGACAGAGTAAAATAAAAGGATGAAAGTGGCATTTGGTAAAACAGATACTTGGAATTTCCATTCAAAACAAGTATAATGCTGAACTGAATATATTTTTGTACACTACCAATCAAATAGCAAGAAGCTAAAGGAGCATATTTTGTGAGAATCAAGCCTGTAATAGTAGTTATTCAATAATAACAAAATATGCATTTAGGATTGATTAGAAAGGAACTCTGTTATCCTCAAGCTTAATTTTTCCAGAATAGGTGTCATGAAGTATACGTAACAAAATTTTCACAATCTCATAAACCTAAATTTAAACCATCTTAACTGTTATGTACAAGGCATATTAATTGCATTATTTCACAGAGAAAATTACATTAAAGGGGAAGTCGTCATACCTTGTATTCTGGATTGTCTCGTGTACGAAGCAGCTCCATACCAAATGCCTAAATGGAAAGCAATAACATAAATGTCTTAATGTAAAGTAAAGGAAACAAGAAAACAAAAGTCTGAACCAACATAAAATAGCATTGACCCTTACCTTCTCGTAAAATTCTATTGAACGATTAAGATCACCCACTCGAAGCATTACTTGGCACAAGGGTTCAGGAGTGGGACCTCTTTCTATAAGTTCAAATTTGTAACCATCAGGATCTTCAATAAATGCAATTACTGAACGCCCTCCCTTGACAGGACCAGGCTCCCTAGTTATTTTGCCACCCTTAGCTCTTATTAGCTCCACTGCTTTTGCAACCTATAAAGAACCATACGGACAAAGAAATTCCAGCATATATGTTAGTCAAAAGTCCAATAGAGAAAAAATCCTAAATGACAACCAAAACTGCACCTCCATTCCACACCTGATTCCAAAGAGAATAAAGAAGACGCAATTTGACTAATGACTAGTCACAAGAGATTGCAAATAAAGGCCACCAACATGAGACAGCAAAGATGTTAAGGACAGTAAAAGGAACTAAAGTTTGGAAAACTTACATCATCAACAGCAATACCAAAATGGCCAAATCCAGTTCCAATATCATACTTGTCAACTCCATAATCTGAAATGTTATTAAACGAAAAACAAAAATTAATTGAAAGCCTTCTTTGCATAAGCAGGCATAACTTACTCCATAAAGAGACAAAGTCTTATAATTATTAGGAAAGATCATCAAATAGATT
This sequence comes from Glycine max, assembly GCF_000004515.6. Taxonomy (NCBI): domain Eukaryota; kingdom Viridiplantae; phylum Streptophyta; class Magnoliopsida; order Fabales; family Fabaceae; genus Glycine; species Glycine max. Next base: position 2,811,467 of record NC_038244.2, on the reverse strand, counting down.
TGATTTTGCACATTTCTAGAGGAATGTCATTGTCAACATAATAGTCAGATCCTTACTGTATGTCAGTTCAATAACAAAGTGTGAGTCTTCGGGCCCATATCCAAGAAAGGCATTAGTATATTTCTCCTCTGGTATGTCCCTCTTTCTGAGGAGCTTCATTCCTAGGCACTCTGTATAAAACCTGAAACCACCAAGTGTAAACATGCACTCCACAAAGTAGATCATATCATAGATAAGCAGTTTTCAATCAATTCAATAAAAGCTCTCTCGTCAAGGTCTGGGGTGGTTTTAGTTTTGAGTTTAGAATTTTTTTAAAATAACAGTTAGTTTTTAGTTTTAGTTTCAAAAAAAATTTTAACCAGTTTTTAAAATATGATTAGTTTCAAATAAACTTATTTTGAAAGTTTCATATCGTATTACAATTAGTTTCAAAGTGTTTTTGTGTCGGGGTGCGACAATAATGATGGTGGTGATGTCAATAGTAGACAATAGTGGCAGTGGTGGAGGTGGTAGTTGCGGTAGCGGTGGTGGAGGTGGTATTGGTGGTGGTGGCAGCCATTGGTGGTGACATAGGTGGTATTAGTGGTGGCGGTGGCGATGTTATTCGTAATGGTGGTAGTAACAATGTCAGTGGGCTTGGTGGCAATAACGGTACTAGAGTGATGGTGGTAACAGTGTTGGTAGTGGCAAAAAGTAGTGACAAGATGGTGGTGATGGTAGCAATGTTAGTGGTGATGGTGATGTCAGGACGACAACGATGGTGGTGGTGATGGTGGTTGCGACGACATTGGTGGTGGTTGTAGTGACAGTAGCACTAATGGTAGTGGTGGTGATGATAACGGTGTTGGTGGTCGTAGTGATAGTGATGCTAGTAGCAACCCGTTATGGCGGTGACAACAATGGTGATGGTGGTAATAATGACGGAAGTGATATTGGTGGTGGTGGTGGTGGTCATGGTGATAATGGTAGTAGCGGGTGGTGACAGCAAAAAGTGTCATTGACTCATTGTCAAATGTGAGAAATGTGTTTTTTTAAACTAAAAATCAAATTCACAAAATCTTTTTTCTTGATTTTAAAAAATGAGTGTAAAAGTGTTTCAAAAATGATTTAAAAACTGTTTCCGCCTCATTTTTTGTCAAACACATTTTGTTTTTGAAAATTGCATTTGAAACCCAAAAACCAAAAACATGCAACCATCCCAAACGGACCCTTAGCTTCTCCAAGACTTGATTTTAACCTCTACATAAGTTAATTTTAACTTGTGAAGGAATCTTAATTAGGATATGATAGTACATACTTTATGGTCCTGTCCAGGTCCCCAACACGATATACAACATGAAGCATTCTTCTCTTGTCCTGTTTGACCCACTCAAGCACATTTTCTGGTGAAGCAGCCGCAACTGAATGAGACAAGTCCCCTGATGCCATGATTCTCGTGGAGTTACCATATTGTCTCAACACTCTGGAAGCTTTGAGGCCAAAACTATTGGATTGAGACACTGCACCCAAAATCAATTTTATTAGTTCATCAAATTATGCATACCCAATGGGAAGTATGTAAAAATTGAATAGTCTAATCTAGTTTTGCTAAAACTATAGTATATGTGAAAACAAAATTGGAATTAGCGAAGGTGAGGAATTTGAGGTTAGTAAAGTGGTGACGAATCGATAGTTAGATGTGAAATTTAAGGGTGTGAGGAACTTACCAGAGGGAGAGGGAAGATGGGAGAAAGAGATACGGCGAGAAGGGCTGAAGAGAGAAAAGGAGGAAGGTGTTGAGAGAGCGGGTCGTATTGAAGAAGAAGCCATGGGAACCAGTCTCACCAATACCATTGAATTGTGGATGAGGAAGGAACAGAGTGAGAGGGGAGAATAATGCTAAGCTAATTGTAAAATGAGGAGCGAGTCAGAGGTAACTTCTCAAATTGCTTTCTTTACTTTACATTATTCCATTTCTGCCGAATTATTGTTTATTCATTCCTCTTTTACGATACTTGTTTTATCCTTTTCCCTATCACTTCGGAGATGGATGGAATGTTTCACAAAAAAATAGTTTATACATATGCATCGGAAGAAACTTTAGTCATTTTTTTTTATTGATTATAAAACTTATTTGATTATTTAATAAATATATTTTTAATAATTTTTTAATTTTGTAAAATATTATTTAAAGTAATATTTTTATAAAAGGTCAGTTTTTAATTTTTTATTTATTTTATTTTTATTTTTAATGTATTTATCAAAAAATTATATTATTATTTTTATATGAAATATAATATTATTTTTTTTGTCATTTTATAGTTTTTTTATTTTAACGTCAATTTTTTTTACCTTCACCGCTGAAATAACTAAAAATGTAAAATAACATATATAAACAAAATAATTAAAAAAAATTAAATAAATATTTTAATGATAATATATATATATATATATATATATAAGTTAATATTTTAAATTTAAAATAGTGTTTAAAAAAATTACAAACTATTAAAAATAAGTTAAAAATTATTTTAAAAATTTATTTAACAAACAATCAAATATATTTTTCAGTTAATAATAAATGTTAAATATTAACTGGAATAATTTATCGAATAGCCTAAAATTAATATTTCTTTACAAACTTGAAAGTTTAAGTATCATTTTATAAATTAGTCACACCCACCATAAATATATTTTCAGCGATCATCCTCCATAATCACCTTCTTATCGTCTCCCTACATGCATCATAAAAGACAAATATCACCGCATTGAATATATGAGCTCAATGATCAACTAGCAATAAAGCTGACATGATCTCCTCTCCTCACCCTGCATACACCGTAGAATTAAATAAAAAATTGACAGCATATATTTTAATTTTTTTTTTAAATCAAAATTAATATTTTTTTTTTAAGTATCACATTTAAACTAGATTATATTTTTTTAAACGTCCATCCTTGCACTTTTTTTTTAAGGCAAATTAGTATATTGTGTGTTACCAAAAGGATATGCAAGTAGAAGGAGTACTGCAAAGTATGTACAAGTGGAATAAATGCATTTACCTTTAAAGCTTATCCAAATGCAAAAAAATAGTACGAATCTATTCATGAGTTCAAACAGAGTAGCGGATTAAGCATCCACGAAGAGAAGAAGATCATATCAGTATTCTGTTTCTTATAAAGAAATCATTCCTATTAGTTGATCTTAATTCCTTCAAGAAGCTTACCACCATCAAAAGTGTGACCCTTAAATATGATTTCATTACACCAGCAGGTGTAATGTCATATTAAATATATATCTCCATTTCTTCACCTTTTCCCCTAATACAAGTGAACCAAACAGATTGTATATGGCTTGCAAATCGTTGGGAATAACAACAGTTATATCCAGTCATTCAAAAACTCTTTGTCAAATTAAAGAACTGCACCTACACTGCCCAAATAGATGTTCAGCCGTCTCCTCCAAACTTGCTCTGCAGAAATAACATGATTGCTAAACATTCAAAATGAGAATTCTTCTCTTGTTAAGTTGTTCACGAGTTCGCAATCGATCCAAAAATAATCGTCAAGAAAAAACAAGCACTTTTATCGGGACAGCACTGTTCCAAAATTTACTAAGAATAGGATTCGAATCCTGAATATTCTGAATTTGAGATACATAATTGGTAACTAGGTCATTATAAGTTACACTTACAGAAAACAAACCGTCAGGATATAAGTTTCATCTGCAAGTATCATTCTGATTCTGACTTTGTCTTGTCATTTTAGGGCTTCTTTTGGGTCTTGTAGCTAAGAAAACACTTTTTTTTATTATTATTCAAATGTTGTTGCACTCTCTTGCTCATGTTTCCTACACTGACGTATTTAAATAAAAGTAAAATCACACAAATTTCAATTAAAAACATGGAGAACATGAATTGCATGATATTTCATTGTTGGGTTATTTACTCATATAATTCTTGTGGGTTAATGCAAATATAACGTGAAAAAAACTTTATAAATCAACATGAATGAATGTACATGCATTACATTTACATAATAATACTAATTAAAAAATATCTTAATAGAGTTATTTTGCCAAAAAGTTATTATGAATAAAATATCAGAATTACTTTTTTTTCATAAGAAAATATTTGAATTATTCAATTATAAAACTTTTGTTAGAGATTTTTCAAATATAAATGCTAAGAGATTAATAATTTATTGTGTTACATTATTATTATTTTTTATAAAAAAAAAACCTAAAGTTTGGCCCCAAAATTCAAAGTCATGATTTATGAGTCAAATAGATTACTATGGAATAACAGTGTCTTTTCGAGTATTTAATATTTAATATAATTATATATTTAATACTCAAATTCAAATTTATTAATTAAATTTATATAAAAATTTGCTAATTAAGCTAGAAAAAGAAATGTGTTGACCAGTATAATTAATTAAAATTTAAAAGTATAATTTGGCTTCAAATAATAACAGATATTTGCATTACAAAACACCATTATCATCAACATAACAAAAATATTTAAAATTAAAAAATTAATACAAATCAAATAAAAAATCTCTAGTTTATAAAACAAAACAATGGAATTAACACGAGAAGCATGTGCGCAAACTTTTTTTTATTTTTTATTTTTATGAAACAAATATTCATTTATTTATTATTGAGTATTTATCTCCATCAGTTGTAGTTTTATACAAATTCCGTTAGCTATATTATACTCAACCACTCTCAAAATGAATTTGACGACCTAGGGTTTGATCCTGGCTTCTCTGTCAATTATTATATTCAAACTGGCTGCTTTTCCTCACACATCATTGAAAAAAATTTCCTTCCTTAATTTTTTGCCGCCATCAGTTTCGCTTCCCCAACATGCACCTCTCACAAACTTTCAAGCATAGCTTCAGTTAGGGAAGGACAAGATTTGCACCTGAATTCACGTGAGTCTTCTTCTTTTTCCCCCCCCAAATTCGGCAAATTGTTTGGTTTTCAAGCGCCATTGAAGTTCAATTACTCTATTTTGGTTTTTGCTTTGTCGGTTTCATGCCATATATTCCCACTGTGCTTGTGCAATTCTTCACCTTTATATTTTTTCAATTATTTATTATATTAATACATAGAGGATGTATTGCGTCTGATAAAAAAAGAAAAGAGGATGTATTGTGTTATTCATGATGATTTATGATGCTAACTTTTAAAATATCAATGTGTGGTTTTAGTTTTAGTTTTTAAAATATGTACCATGAATGACTACAAGTTTAATGCTTATATTTGGATCACATGTGCTGGTGTTTGGCTCTGTTTATATCTTTAAGATGTGTTTTTTTTCTTGTAATTATAGTATCTAGTGTTTTCCCTGCCATTTTGTCAGTGTTAATGTGTCATACCTGTGCTTCTTAAATTTATTGTTGGTTTCAAGTAGTTTGAAGTTAGGAATTTATTTTCCTTCATACGGATGTAGCTGTTCGTTGGCAGATACAAAATGTAAGATGGTGTCACCATGAGACATTTGATTACCAAGCTGGGAAGAGATTAGGTCTGACTTGTTTTGATTGGCTTAAATATTACAACAGGGAGGACGAGACTGGATTTGAGCTAGCTAATGTTGGATCTATCGTTTGGTGGCTCATCTGTCAAACCCAAGAGTCAAAACAGCAGCTCTTAGGATGCTAGAGCAGAAGATATTTTTAAAAACAACAGTATGGTTGGTGACTTCAAGAGCAAGTTTGATGTTGTTCCTCAGAAATCAGATTCAGTTAACGAAACACATAGAATCCATTCTTTAATTCTTTAATACCCGAGGAGAACTTCTTTAATGAAAGCCAAAGAGAGTGCTTCTTTGAATTTAAGTGAGAGAGGATTTTGGGTTGCAAACAGCAACAAAATTGTTCAAATCAGGATGATAAGTAGACAGAAGTAAAACGAAAAATGTTACTTTCAGGCCAAACCTACCTTGGGTATCCACCACAGGTTCAGGCCCAACTGGTAGGACAATATCTGGTGTTACTTACAGATTCAATACTAATCAAATTAGGATTGTTTGTGCATGTCATGGTTCTCACATGACTCCTAAAGAGTTTGTTCGGCTTGCTTGCAAATGACAGGTCAATGGGGAGGGAAGTGCAGCTTTCGGGACAGCAAATAGCAGTTCTGCAGCCCCTGCTCAACTCTAAATAACACTAGTAGTAACATATGAAAGGAATGTGTTAAAAGATTACTTCGCTTGAAAGAATGTAAAGATTTTCTCAGCATTTTGTTATTTTAGTATCAAGTTCAATTTTATTACATGAGAAATTTTGGCTTCTATTTTATATACATAACTCAGTTTCTGAACATTTTTTATTTTATTTACATTTTGTCAAAGGAAAAAAGATATTAAGTAGTAAGTTGTTGGATACAACTAAAATATACATGGGACAAAACTTGTTCTATGCACAGAAAAAAGATAAGATTTGATTGAATTTATTAAAGAAAAATTTAAGTCAATCACAAGGAGAGTATTTAAAAGAAAATATCAAAAAAGATAGTATTACTGATATTCTCTTTCTAAATCTTTGTTTCTGAAATTTCTATTGATTGATTTTAGTTTGCATTTTTAATATGTGTAATTTTAGTTTATTTATTAACTTGATATTTAAGGTTTTATGAAGGCTTGATGTGACGTTGAAATGTTGACGGTCAATTTTTAATTGTTCAAGTTTTTAAGCTCTATATGAGATTTTGATCCATATATTAACCTAAGATCCAACATGTAGGAAATCAATTTTTTTTTCTGAATAAATCAAATTATTGTCAGTTCTCAGATTTGAACCTTGACCTTACGAGAATACACAAACAACAAAACTACTACATCATCTAGTTTATTTAATATAAATATGTCATGCAGTCTATTTAACATAAATATGACAAAAATACTGTATTGTCAAAATAAATTAAAAATAGAATTATATTTATATTGAATAATTAATTAGTACACTCAGTTTAAATTTAATATAATAATTAGTATATTAAATTAAAGTGATTTTCTCATGCTGTCTTTGTCTTCCTAGTTGCCCATTCCAGACTGCTCCTCAATCCTCATCATAATATTGGGTTTTTTTTGTTTTTTTTTTTTAAGTGTAGGAGGGAAATAATATGCGTGGCTTTGGTTTGGGAAGCAAATTAAAGCTGGGGCAAAAAATTTGCTAGTTTGCTCTTCACGTTGATTTATTTATTTATTCTCTTTTTTTTTATATGTAGAGATACAAGAGACCCTACATATACCTGGAAATTTAATTCCCATACAATCAGCCCAAAGTGATAATAACACTCTAAAGTATCTCCAGGAGTGTTTACGTTAATTATTTAACTTTAAGTAACCTTGTTTAAACTTTTTTCTATTGGAGCAAATAATATAATATTGCTTATATAAAACATTGTTATTTAACAAATTTATACCATAAATAAAATATTTTTTAAATATTATAAGACTCATAAAATTAAGTTAATTATTCATTTTAATAACAATTTTAACATTAAAGTGAATTTCATATAGAGTGTTTAAATCTATATGAAATTAAAAGGCCCCATAAAATTATGATAACCAAATGCTCTAACAAGGGCACATCTAGCAAATGGAGGCCTAAATTCTACTACAGGAGTCTCCTACATTTTACATCAAAGATGTGGTGGACACTTTGAATCTCTCCTTTCTATTCGAACAATTTTTAAAAAATAAACATAAAATACATACAATAATATATGCATTGACAACATTTGTGATTTTAATTACATATTGTCATCAAAGATGTTGTTATTCTTCTTCTTATTGTGATTTTTCATGAAATGTTATGTTACTAACTTAGTATATTATGTTGTTATTCTTCTTCTTATTGTTTAGGCTGTTCCATTGTACTTGTACCCCTATGGATGAAGTTTCAATTGACAACTTGCTTGGGAATTTTGGTTGCTAACCTAGTGAACTATGCTACTGAGAAACTTCATACATGGAGGTGGACATTGTCTCTTGGTTTAGCCACAGTCCCTGCGACTGTCATGTTTTTTGGTGGTTTGTTGTGTGGAGAGACACCTAACAGTCTTGTGGAACAAGGCATTGGAGAGAGTTAGGGGTACCCCCAATGTGGATGCTGAATTCGAAGATCTTGTTGAGGCTAGCAAAGAAGCAAAGTCCATGGAGAACCCATTCCAGAACCTCCTCCTAAAAAAGAACAGACCCCAATTCATAATTGGTGCCTTGGCCGTTCCTGTATTCCAACAGCTGACTGGCAACAACTCCATCCTCTTCTGTGCCCAGACTTTGGGATTTGGCGCTAGGGCTGCTCTATATTCATCTGTCATTACTAGTGTGGCACTTCTTCTACCCACAAAAACAAACTAGCATCAATTTTATTGCATTCAACAACAAAATGACTTATAAAGATTAAACAATGGTATACAAAATACAGAGATTTTAAATGAAGGAACGAGACGAAGATAATTTCAAGATTAAATTTTAAAAAAGATTATATGTCTATCACGTGATCTAAAAAATAAATAGAATTAATCCATTAATAATGAAGGGAATACAGGTATAAAAGAGATCATAAAAATTATGATTTTATGTAATATATATATATATATATATATATATTAAGAAAGGTCCTGGTTCTATTTTTTATTATCTATAGGAATTAAAAAAATATCAAAAAATTTATATTAATTCATACATTTTTTAAATTAACTGAATTGCCCTCTCAACAAAATAAATAAATAAAGATATGATGTGAGATGATAGTGTTGTCAAAACCAAAATGAGAATACTTCTATTGTTTCCGACTCTTTAATGTAAAAAAAATGAAAAAATGAAAAAAAATCAATAATACAAGAAATAAGTCAACTCCCAAATTGTATGATAATAATTATCAATCATATTAAATATTCGATACATATTATTTTATCTAGAAACATACGTGAATATTTAATTATTCCAGTTGTCCATTCAAATATTTTTGCATTTTGTTTTATTTTTATTAGATGCTGACAAGTCACATCAATGATCCAATGCCAAACTGTCCAAAGTCATCCGTAATTTTCTTGAACAATAACATTGTGCTTATAAATACTAGTATATAATAATATATCATCAGCGAAATTTAGGAACATGCACTGCGAAGACTTCGTGTTATGAGTGTTCACGGATAAAATTATATCTATATCGATTTAAATCGTCTTATTAAATTATTTCGTTTTCTTCATATTTATGTGGTTTAGTTTTAAAATTAAATATAATTTAATTTATTTATTAGTTTGAATTAGAATCGTTTTCAATTTTTTAAAAACTGGTATTTTAGTTTGTGCAATGCACATAATAAATATTTATTTTTATATAATTTAAATTTTTAATAAATAAATATTTTCTAATATATAATTTATATTATAAATAAAATTACTAATAAGTAAATATTTTGAACATATAACTATTTGTTAGATTTACAATACAAAGGTTGCAAAAAAAACTTAAAGTGCAAGATATGCACTTCTTTTCCCTAAGACAATTTAACATGCAAGAGGCCACACTTCTCTCCCTCCCATTTTGACGAATGCTGTTAATATACTTCTTTCATAATATCTCTTTAATATGTTTTATTGTTGTATGAAATTTGATATTGACCCAACAGCCCAACTAAATTAGCTAGGCTCTGAATAAAAAAATGTAACTGAAAAAAATAAAATTAGCTAGGCACCCTTAGTGAAACTATAGCATGAGATTTTGTTTAATATTAAATCTACTTCATAATTATCGTCATGTAAAAAGAAAGAAATTGTCTCAAAAATAATTATCTTTTTAATTTTTTAATATAATATTAATTAATTAAAAAAACTTTACATTTTTTTAATTTTAAAATTTTACCAAATTGCTCTTATGGATTTTGAGCGAACACAATTTTATTAGGTTTGTTATCAACTTATGGTTGTGCAATTTAAAACTAACTAATAGATAATCTGAATTTTTTATATTTTGACATATAAAACTATTTCTTCTTAAAAATAGCTCTCAATACAACTATTTTCTTTTATATAGAGAGGATATTAAATAATATATTAACATAAAGCTATAAAAATTAAATAAAAAATGTATTGAAAAAAAAACCCCTACTCTTTATAAACCAAAAAAATACAACCTTCTCTTATATTATATAAATTATAATCCACAAATTGGATAGAAATTCTCACCTTACTCTCTTAATTAAATACTCTCTCTTTTTTCCCTTCTTTAGAAATGTACTTCACGCGGTACTCTTGTAATTAGCCAACAAATTATATCGCACTCATCTCAAACTTCATTTCTTTTATCTTTATTGTACATTTATTTTTCTTTATCTCTTTCAACTTTCCATATTTTATTTCTATATCAAAATTGAATTTTATAACTTTTTTTTATAAAATCAATAAACAAAATAACTTTCTGTCATAATTTTAATTATTCATCAAAAATCTAAAATATAATTTTATATATTAATTTTTTTTATTATAAAATTTATTTATACAAAAACAAATATGTATCTAATGTGATGACCATACTAAAATACTAGTTAATTATAAAAAAATAACAATTTATATCTAAATACTATGTGTAATTTTTTTTATGGTGGGTCATAGATCACATATGTCTATGAACCTATTAGTTTATTTAATAAAATTTTCCACACAAAAATATGGAACATAAATATTTTTATTAAATAAATCATTTTTTTACACGTGAACAAGATGAAATATTACACAATTTTTTATCACCAGATTTCATCATCTATTTATCTACTCAAACTAGAGGTAAATCTGACTTAATTTCTCATTTATTTCGTAATAATAATCTATTTTTTAAATTAGATGAATTAAATATCTCACAGATTTTGGATTTCCGACGAATTTTAATTATTTTTCCTATCATTATCTAGATTGCATCCTTTATTGTAATACACTAATTATAACACCCCATTGTCAGACAACAGTTGACTATTTAAAAAAAAAATTACATGTATAATTGTTGACAGCGTAGCCACCGTATTAGACAAAGGATGCATTTTCATTGACAAGTTGGCACAAACCATATTCATACACTACTACGTATTTCATACGACGGGATAAGATTGGACATTCTGACTGGACTACTCTCTCTGTTCATATTGATAAATCCACACTCAAATCTGACTCTTCTCTGTCTTTATCGACACTACTACAGCATAGTTTGAAATTTTGTGCCTAGTGATTTTAACTCAATTAACATATTTTATAATTTATAACAAAAGAAAAAAAAAAGAAGTAATGTCATGATTAAACAGGAAAAAAATCGTAAAATAGAGAAACATTAAATGAAAGTTTGATTACGCAGGGATTGTACATTAAATTATATCTAGGAAAATTTAGCACCCGATGAGTAATTTAATTTGTTATTTGTTACTATCCTGGTGTTTCCAACGCAACAACTGTGGTCTGCTGTCATTTGAGATTTGACATTATCCATTCGAGACAAAATAGGATTGATCAAACGAGTGAAACAACTAAAAACCACTTTAGTATATATTTATTTTTGTATTTTAATTTAAAGAAGAAATAAAATACTACAATTGATGACCTAGGGTGGTTGACTCTGACATTTTATATAAGTCCCTCTGAACTGGAGTTCTGTATGTGTAACCTGTAAGGCTGTGTTTGGTGGACCTTTCCCTTTTCTCTTTTGAAACAGAGAATGGCTGGTGGAGGAGTAGAGATTGGAGGACCAGGAAAAAGGGCTCATCTTTACGAGCACAAGTTCAGTTGGTATTTCGTCTATACATGCTTCGTTGGGGCCCTTGGCGGTTCTCTCTTTGGCTATGATCTCGGTGTTTCAGGTTTTCTATTTCTTTCTCTCATCATTTCCATATGTTCTATTCTATTTCATTTTTATGTCACTGTAGCTCACCGATCTAATGCCGATTGCTACTTTGATTTGTTTCATCATTTTTTTCTTTGAGATTTCCGACGCCTCTTGATTACATTCATACATCGAAGCAAAACATTTTAAATTCCTTCACGATGACAATGATAAGTTGGTACTCGAAATATATATATAGATTTTATTATAATCCTTCAGAATTAAAAATATCGATGGCTTTTGTTTTTAATGAAGAGGAATATGTGAGATTATATGTCCTACGTTTGATGGTTAATTCTTTTTTAAAAGCGAATTAGAAGTTGCACGCCTTTAATTTCGTCCTCTGTAGCGTTGTTGTGAAAAAAAAAATGGTGGATTTTGTTTTTTTGTTATAAATATTGGAAACGATGATAAAACAGCAACAGCAAGCTAGGCATATGCTATATTCCAAGTCAATGTCATGTGTAACTGTTGCCGAGAATCGCGGCTGGAATTTCGTACTTCTTTGAAGTCATGATACCCTGCAATTCTTCAGGAGATGAAACAGACACTGCTTCTGCATTTTGGTTCTTTTACTTATTCATTTATTTATTATTATTGTTATTATTGAATTTGAGTATAATTTTTGTATGTTATCAATTAATTTAAAATTATCCTAATTATTATTTTAAAATAATTATTGTAAAAATTAATAATTTTTAATTATATGTCCAAATTCATAATCAAACGATAATATATTTGTTTTTTACATTTTACTTTATTATAATTGAATTGATTATTATTAGGCAATAGAAATAAGAAAATTCACAAAAGATTTTGCAGAACCATTCTGAGGCAAGCAATTCCCATGATGCTATGCATATGTTCAATCCCCTCTAATTCCCGTGAATATTATATTTATAAAAAAATTGTGAATTTTAAATTGAAGTGCCTTTGTGATGTGTCAGGTGGGGTGACTTCAATGGATGATTTCCTGAAGGAATTCTTCCCAAAGGTTTACAGAAGGAAGCAGATGCATCTGCATGAAACAGACTATTGTAAATATGACGACCAAGTGCTGACACTGTTTACATCATCTCTTTATTTCTCAGCACTTGTCATGACATTCTTTGCTTCCTTCTTGACAAGAAAGAAGGGAAGAAAGGCCAGTATCATTGTGGGAGCCCTTAGCTTCCTGGCTGGGGCTATCCTCAATGCCGCAGCCAAGAACATTGCAATGCTAATTATTGGCAGAGTCCTTCTTGGTGGAGGCATTGGATTTGGCAACCAAGTAAGTCAAATTATAAGACTCATTTTAGTCATTGATTTTTGTTCTTGTTTCTGATACTACTATTCTTAATTGTGTAGGCTGTTCCATTGTATCTTTCGGAAATGGCTCCAGCTAAGAACCGAGGAGCAGTGAACCAACTGTTTCAGTTCACAACTTGTGCTGGAATCTTAATTGCAAACCTAGTGAATTACTTTACTGAAAAAATCCATCCCTATGGATGGAGGATATCTCTGGGTTTGGCAGGTCTTCCAGCATTTGCAATGCTTGTTGGAGGTATTTGTTGTGCTGAGACACCAAACAGCCTTGTGGAGCAAGGAAGGTTGGATAAAGCAAAACAAGTATTGCAGAGAATTAGAGGTACCGAGAACGTTGAAGCCGAATTTGAGGATCTTAAAGAAGCCAGTGAAGAAGCACAAGCTGTTAAGAGCCCGTTTAGGACACTCCTCAAGAGGAAGTACAGGCCACAACTGATCATAGGTGCATTGGGGATTCCAGCGTTCCAGCAGCTAACTGGCAATAACTCCATCCTCTTCTATGCCCCTGTCATTTTTCAGAGCTTGGGCTTTGGTGCCAATGCTTCACTGTTTTCATCTTTTATTACCAATGGGGCTCTTCTTGTTGCCACTGTCATCTCAATGTTTTTGGTTGACAAGTATGGTAGAAGAAAATTCTTTCTGGAAGCTGGCTTTGAAATGATATGCTGCATGGTAACTACATGTTTATATTCCTCGAGTTTGATAGAGCTAATGGAATTGCTAATTGGACTTTTTGATTTATTCTTTGCTTTGCAGATTATTACAGGTGCAGTCTTGGCTGTGAACTTTGGGCACGGCAAAGAAATTGGGAAAGGAGTGAGTGCCTTTCTGGTTGTTGTGATCTTCTTGTTCGTTTTGGCATATGGGAGATCTTGGGGTCCCCTTGGGTGGTTGGTTCCCAGTGAGCTCTTCCCATTAGAGATAAGATCATCTGCACAGAGTATTGTGGTCTGTGTCAACATGATCTTCACTGCACTTGTTGCTCAATTGTTCCTCATGTCACTTTGCCACCTCAAATTTGGGATCTTCTTGCTCTTTGCTTCCTTAATTATCTTCATGAGCTTCTTTGTCTTCTTCCTTTTGCCCGAAACCAAGAAAGTTCCAATTGAGGAGATTTATCTTCTTTTTGAGAATCATTGGTTCTGGAGGAGATTTGTAACTGACCAAGACCCAGAGACATCAAAGGGGACTGCTTAAAATTCTCAACAAAATAGATTGAACAAGTGTAGGTTTTTTGTTTCTCTTTCTTTATTTTGGAGTCAATTATTTCTTACTTGCAGCTTTGTCAAAAAAATAAATCTGTTAGGACATTTCTTTTAAATATGGTTTCTTGTTTTTTATATTCATTGAATCTCTTTCCCTCGGCGATGAGAACTTCCTACTGTAAAGAAGGCCATCAAGGTTATATTTAGAGTACAAAAGATATAAAATAAGATGAGATAATAACTAAATATATTTTTTATTAAATAATACATTAACATAAAAGGTATTTGTAATATCCTTAAGACTTGAGTAACACACCGTAAATTATGACCCCCAAAACCAGAATGCAAGTATATGGTCCCAACCATAAATACCAAGGACATGTCAACAAGAATCGGTGTGTGCCGCGACCCATTTTCCACAGCTGCACACAAAGTGTCTGTGTTTCACAGGACTAACGAAAATGTTTTTTTTTTTATTATTATTATTATTGATAAAAATAAAAATAAAAACATGTAATATTCAGAATTTATAATACTTATGCACCTTAATCAACCAATTATTAGAACTCACCAAAATGTCTTGCGTTCAGCACAACAATTTTTTCGTAAACAATTATTATTTTGTTAATATCAATGAATGTATATAATAATACTTAATACATAATAGAGCATAATCAATTTATGCACAACGTAAAATTATGATATACTTAATATAATAATACTTACTTCTTATCTTTATTTATATATTTTATTTTTTAAAATTGTTTATCTCTTTTAATCTATAATCTTCCATCTCTATATCTAAATTTATTTTTTATATTTCTTTTTAAAAAATTGTCAATAATTAAAAAAACTTAATATAACAATTTAAATTATTTATTATAAATAAAAATATAATTTATATATTTAAAAATATTTATTTATTATTATTCATAATTATAATATAATTTATATATTAAAAAATTATTTATTTTGAATTTTAATTATATAAAAATATTTTTTTATCTATTGTAAATTTGTAATGCTACTAGAAAATACTACTTTACAAATTAAGAAAATACTACTTTTGATGTCTTAGCATTTAAAAATTAAGGAAATTGTTCTAGAAAAAACAAAAGAGTAATTTGCATTAACAACAAATCAGAAAAATTTTACAAACACCAGAATCTACCACTTTAACAGTAACAATAAATTAGAAAAAACTTTACAAAATGGATGAAAAATAATGGACATCCCCTTCGCTCGGATCCAAGTTGACCTCTGCTATAACGACCCCCTCTCTGCCAGTCGATCCTCACCACCAAGTAAAATGACACTAGAACTTCTGATAACACCATCCAGTATCATGTTAAAAGTTTAGCAAGTTCATCAACTCCTAATGTTCCTTGTGGTACAACATTTAGTAATTGGTCATCAAAATTTGCTTTTCTAGGAATTTTAGTACTATTCTCCTTTTTCCGTTTCATGGAATCAATGGTAGTTTCTTTAGTCTCCAAAGTTGAACCTTCTTGCTTAGGATTCTTTTGAGACACAGCCTTTGTGTTTTTCCTAAAAGCTGGTCCGGGTGGAGCTGATTTGGCAAAGGCAACTGTGTTTTGATAAATATTGTCCGCATCCAAAGAATCCTTATCTAAAACAAGAGCACTGCCTTTCTCAACAGCTTGTTCCAACAGTAACCAAATTGCTTTCATAGAAGGAGCAGCTGACCTTGGTGCCTGACTGACATCTTCTTCTCCCAAAGCATCTAGCAACTTATTAGAATGAGAATCCACCATGCCATTAGTAGAATTGTCACTACCTCCTAGCGTTGCATGAGATCCTGAAATTGAAGCAGAAAGACCATCACTGCAGCTTTTGCTATCCATTATATGCTCAGTTCCATGACTTTCACTCATAGCTTTCGAGGAGAATTCAGCATGGCTATCATAGTGTGGTATGGTCATACTTGGAATGAGGCTTGTGCGAGGTTCTGGCTCAGCATAGGAGTCTGTGGAATCATTTGTGGTTTCAACGTCATAGATTTTTGTAAGTGAAGGAACTTCAGTAACCCCAGACATAGATTGGTGGCTATTTTCATTGGGATATGACACCTCAACCTTATCCAAAGTCACATCACTTGAAATAGAGGAAATGCTAGTGTCATGTAATAAATTGCTTTCATGCTCTAATGGGTTCATTTGTAGACTCGGTGCTGAGAATTCTAGGGCCTCTGACGGCAGTGGTTTATAATTTTTATGGTCAACCTCTATTTGTTTGGATTCCTTGCGGTCATCTCCTCGATCTGGTATAGATGACTTCCAATTTGGTCCTCTCCACATAAGTATGTGCTCATATTCAAACGAAAGCAATGTGCATGGAACAAGATCCTACAGTCAAAAGAATAGATATGAAAGAAAGATTTTAATATATCATCCTCATTAATTAACATAAAAAAAAAAAACAAAAGAAAACAAACAAAAATCTGAGTCCACATGATCTTCAACATTGGATGCAAAATTGGTTATACCCTTAGTTTTGCTCCAATCTTTCGATAGTCACTTTTATTCAGTCCTTGACAGTTTATACGCACTAGTTCACACTCTTCAAATGCCTCTCTGACAGTTTTTACTAGGTCACAGTAAACACCATTTTTACCTGTAACAAGGAAAATCAGCCAATGCATTAAAATTAAGTATGTGTATCAGAAAAAAAAAAAAAAAAAAGACAGACAAAGACAGCTAGATGCCAGTTTGCCAGAAGAGCATTAATTATTCTTCATTGCTAAATTGTAATGAACATCCTTAAAAAATTACCTAGTTTGCATATGGGAATCAATGTGCTTCCCTTTTGACGCATTTTAGTTGCTTCTTCTAGCGTTAGACCTTCAGGAACTCGCTGAACCAACCTAGGATATACTGGAGGCACAGGTTTCCACAACATCAGAGGAAAATGTGGGCGTGTTTTATAATTGTAGTTTCTGCCTCGGAAAAGGTACAACACACCGCCCTTTCTGTGAATGATTTTCCCCCCTGTCCTTTCCTGACAAATCAGATTAAATGAGTCAAGATGAACACAAATAATAACGCAGAGCAATGTTATTTGCACATTTCCATTTCCCTACAAATCTCACAATTCCCAAATCATCTTTCCTTTCCTTCCCTACCCTTCATCATCAACCCTAATAGTGGTGATTGAGGGTTTTGAGATATCCGTGAGGAGATGGAAATATGTGAGAAACATTAGCCAACAACGAAACATGATTGGCTTCTTTTGAATGAAGAATGTCAAGGGACACAGCAGCCAATACACAAAAGTAGGTTGAAGTAACCCATCATAAAGAAAAAAGAAAGAGACTTTTTCAGATCATTAAGAGAAACCAAAGAAAAGAAGCTGTCAATGAGCAAAAGAAGTGTTCCAAACATCATACAGGAATGGGAGTTTCTCCAACATCACATGCTAAACCATATTGCTCTTACCACTTGATTATTTAAAAAGACAGAGAAGAAAAAGCAAAACATTATAATGAAGCAACAACCACATTGGAGCATTCTGTAGAATTATTATTCCAAAACTTCTCATACCATTTTTTTAATTTAATTTCTACACAGTATTAGTGTACAAAAATTTACACTATCAACCAATAAAAAAATGTTAGGTATATAACATTCGGAATTTTGAGAAGAGATGCAAGTGAAAGATAGGACTTCCATAGAAGTATCTCATTGTATTGATTGATATGGAAAAGATGCAAATAAGAAAATAAGCTTAAGGGTTGTTTGGGTAAGCTTCATTAGAAGTATTTCTAATTGATAGAGCCTATTCTAGAGCCGATAGGTAATTAACAACTAGCAAACATTCCTAAACGACTAATAAAACCAACATAACTAGTCGTATCGATAACTATTTATTGTTAAAATTAACACACTTATCGGATGAGAATGTAAAACTATTTAAAATAATTTATTTAGAAAAAAAAGAAAAGAAAAGAATGGAACCTCTAGCTGGTGGCAGACATTATCCATATCAACAGTACAGACTCCCTTGCACCTGATCTTGCAAGCCCTCCGGCGCTTCCAATGAGCATGTATATTATCCAACATGTTATGCGTCAAACCATCTCTACCTAAAACCGCAAAAACCAATGCAGTCAAGAATTTTCTTTCTTTCTTTCCACCACAAATAATCAAAACAAAGAAACGAACCGATATTAAGTTGGCGTTGGGCTTTCATGCAGGACTTAACCAAGTCACGAATCTCCTCCTGCGTCAAGGGTTCTCCCAATATCTCCTCTCTCGACTTCACGTACCTCGGCCCCGTCCCCGCCAAATACGGCCCCGGTGACTGCACCGGCTTAACCCCCTTCTTGTGCGGCGGCGGAAGCACGAACGAGTCGAACTCCTTCAGCTTCTTCTTACTCGCCGGCAGCGGCGCCCGCCCCGTCCACGGCCGAGGCATCGTGTCCGGTCCGAACGGCACGAAAGGCGCTTCGCGCATTTTAATTGGCTTCACCTTCGGGGTCTCCGTGTAGCTGTACTTGAACTCGAACGGGGCACCGTCGATAACGTAGGAGAGTCCGTCGTCGCTGATTTTCACGTTTTCGGGGGCGCCGGATACCCGTTGCGGCTTCGATTTGGGGATGTTGGAGAACCTGAACGCTGGGTGCGATTGCCGGTCGACCTTGGGCCTTGCTGGGCTTTTGGACCTTTTGGCAGGCCCGGTGGGCCGGGGTGTTCGGCGGGCATTGGGGGAGCGAGTTTCTGGGTTGTTCCAGCGAGAGAATCGGAGCTCCGAGGATTGGCGCGGCGGGTTTGGGTTGGGGTCGAGGGAAGGGGCGAAGATGGGGAAAGTGTGCGGGAGCTTCAGAGCCATGGTGAAGAAGAACAAGATTAAGTGCTTCGCATTTCTTCAGGAGTGTGTGTATGTGTGGTGATGACATGACGTCACTAATTTAATGAATTACAAAAGCGACGTCGTTTTCCACGTTTGTTGTGCTTCTTTTGCATTTTTGAAAGACTTCTTTTTTGGTAAGAATCAAAAGACAATATCGTGTTTTCAATAATTTAGAGACCTTACTTCTTACATAATCAGCCCAGTCATATCCACCTTACGAAAGACTTATTACTAATATATACTCTAATTCATATAAGTTTAATTTAAAAATGAACTTTAAACTTAAAAAATTATAAAACTATCAAATACTAATTTAATTCAAATTTTAAACTTATTTTTTTTAATCTTTATTTCATCATGCCAAAAAGGTAGTGCCACATGAATTTAATTTCTCTAACTACAAGTTAACTAGTTATTGTCCCTTTTTACCTTTATTAAGATACCTGAAAATAACATAATATCTTTAAAAACTTTAAATTTTTTAAAAATAATTTATTGAAAAAATTCATTTTAGATTCTTAAAATATTTTTTTGGGTCACATCATATTAAGAATTTTTATTATTTTTTATTCTAGTGATAGAACTTAATTTAAGTTATTGGATTTTACTTGTATAAAAAAAATCTTTTTTCTCTCAAATGAAATTAAAAAGAAAATTCATAAGCATGTATAATAATAGGTCTAGTAAATAGACATTCTTAAATGAATCCAACTCAAAAAATTATCATATAAGATAAAAATAGAAATAAAAACTATTATGAGTATCGTGCACGATAAAAGTAAAAAAAAAAAAAAAAAAAAAAAAAAAAAAAAACTATCGTTCATGATAGAAAAAAAACATTTTTATAGGAAAAACACTGGTTATAGAAAAATCAGATCTTAAAATGAAAATCTGACTGCCAATTTTAATAATTGAATCTTGCAAAGATTCTGTGTTTGATCCTGATAAAGTCAAATATAGCATAAAGGAAAGGTGAGAGAAAGACAGAGCTTGAATTCAGTCTTCACTGTAGTGAGGTTAGTACTGTACTTCCCCATGTTGAGAGACGAAACAAATGTCAATTTTGAACTCTTTGCTTTCAAGTTCCATGCTTGTTAAGAAATAGTGAGAGTCGTTTATTATTTGATCTTAGTCACAACAATTTTCTGGCCCTTCTTCTGCAACTCTTCAGTGATTTGAGAACTTTTGTATGCAGCTGAGTGTTGGGGAGATTGAAGCTAATTTTCGAAGAATGAAATGATTTGGTATCATCTCAGTTATGCCATACGGGGAACCGGAGATTACTTTTTCTGTTGGGGGTACTTGCTGTTAACTATTTACTGTTTCAGTCAATATTGGTTCCATATGGAAATGGAGATGGAAATGCCCCATGGTCTTCAGTGCCCCAAAAGGATGATAATGTTAGATTTCCATCATTACATTCAACACCAAAGTATTTCACTGTTTGGAATCCACCAACAGGTAATGTTTCAGATAACAGTACTGCAGTGAGTATTCCTAGGAGAAAGATGAGGTGTATGATGCCGCCTAAGTCAAGAACGTTATTTCAGGAGATGAACCGTATTCTAGTGCGCAAGCGTGCTTCTGCTCGTGCTATGGTATTAATATTAATATCTCTGTCAATTATGAGCTAGCTACCTGGACAAGTTATTGTTATGGTTATTTCAATCTAGAGTTCTATTTTTGGTTGCAGAGACCAAGGTTGTCATCCAAACTTGACCTGGAAATTCTTGCTGCGAGGTCAGAGATTGAGCATGCTCCTATAGTAACACATGACAAAGAACTTTATGCTCCTCTCTTTCGCAAGGTTTCTATGTTCAAAAGGTATGCTTGATGGAGTTGTTAAAGGAAATATGAAGTATGTCCTTCCTTGACATGCATGTGTCCTGACTCAAGCTTGTTTTTCATTCACCTTATTCTTCTAATTGACCATTTAAACGTTTTACTCTGGACCTCTGGCCACTCCCCTTAAGGGTACGATAATTTTGTAATGTACCTTAATCACAATGTCATTAGTTTTTTCTCTAAATATATGATATTGGGCTTCACTTGTTTGCTCCTACATGTCTTTTCTTTGTCCTTCCGTATCTGACTTGGGTCTGTACTACTATTGTGACCAAAATTCAAGATCATTTGACTTTTTTCTTGTTGGATTTGCAGGAGTTATGAACTCATGGAATGCACACTCAAAGTTTATATTTACAAGGATGGAAATAAACCCATTTTTCATCAACCTATAATGAAGGATCCTGCAAAGGCCCATCTATTTTATATGCCATTCAGTTCACGTATGTTAGAGCACTCCCTTTATGTACGTAACTCTCATAATCGAACAAATCTCCGTCAGTTTTTGAAGGACTATACAGACAAAATTTCTGCAAAAATACCATTACTTCAACAGAACTGGTGGTGCTGACCATTTTCTTGCTGCTTGCCATGATTGGGTATTTTCTTTAATTTTTCCCCCTTAATTCTACTTGCACATGAACCATATACTGTTCCAACCTTCCAACATGATATATTTATGACAGTTGAATTGAATTTCTCTTTAATGTCTTAGTATTCATTTTGAGGAAGTCAAACTTGTCTATCTATATCATGTCCATTTTTGTGGATATAAGGGTATACATAGCAGCCTTTGATGGACATCATGTTCTGAAACAGATCACTCCTATATGAAGTGTTCTACCCAGTTACATTATCCTTAGTTATCTTCTCTAGTTTGCATATCAGTAAACAAATCACCCATGTGCATGTGTAGCATAACATTATGCTTTTGTGCATATTTGTAAAGGATTTATGACTGGATTATTGCAGGCTCCATATGAAACAAGACACCATATGGAATACTGCATAAAGGCCCTCTGCAATGCTGATGTGACTCAAGGCTTTAAAATAGGAAGGGATGTTTCTCTTCCGGAAGCTTATGTCCGGTCAGTTAGAGATCCTCAGAGAGATCTGGGAGGAAAACCTCCTCACCAATGACCCATTCTTGCTTTCCATGCTGGAAATATGCATGGTTATTTGCATCCAATATTGCTAAAGCACTGGAAGGACAAAGACCCTGATATGAAGATATATGGCCCAATGCCTCATGGTGTTACAAGCAAAATGAATTATATCAATCACATGAAGAACAGCAAATACTGCATATGCCCTAAAGGGTATGAGGTCAACAGCCCACGGATGGTTGAAGCCATATTTTAGGAGTGTGTACCTGTGATTATATCAGACAATTTTGTGCCACATTTTTTTGAGGTCTTAAATTGGGATGTGTTCTCAATAATCCTTGCAGAGAAAGATATTCCCAACTTGAAACAGATACTTCTTTCAGTGTCACAAGTATCTCGAGTTGCAACTTGGAGTTAGAAAGGCTCAGAAACATTTTTTTTTGGCATGTAAAACCCTTGAAGTATGACCTCTTCCACATAACCCTTCATTTAATTTGGTATAATAGAGTGTTCCAAATAAAGGTGAGATGATGATGCATATGAGCCCTCTGAACTAGAAAGCAGAAGCAAAGCTGACAAAAGAGCTTTATGAAAAAAAAAGAGGGAATTTCTGAGAATGAGAAATCGTGAAAGAATATAGTAGGAACTTGGAATTTGTATTCAGTGTTTTAGATTGTTCTGTATGTATAAATGCTGTACCATATTTCGCTTGAATGCATAAGAAAGAAATCATAATTAATCAATAACACCCTCTCACCCTTCCCAAAACAAGTTGGAATGGTTATATTTTTGTTCTTGGCCGTATGTTGAAAGTTTAAAATTTTGTTCTTGTTGTTAGGCATAAAATTCGCATTGAATGTCAATACATGGATTGGGTCATGGGATATGTTGTGATCGCCGTAAAGTACTTTATGATGCAAAATTCCTCTGCACATCTAATGTCAATATTTCCAGGACCATAGGCAATACCATTCAAGGTGGAATTTACAAAACTGTGTCTTCTATTCCAAATAATAGATCTCTTACTGTGGTGTATGATCCTATTCACCATTCATCAACTCTCAGCATGCAGTCTTTCAACTTATGAACAAGCAAATATTGTCATTGATAATTAAAGACAATGCTACTCACTTCAAGTATCATTGAGATTCTAAATGTGAGTTGCTTTAGTTTGTTTTCTACTTTTTAATTTTTCATATTAAGAATAAAATGTCCTCTGAACTAGAAAGAAGAAGCGCACCTGACAAAAAGAGTTACGTGAAAGAAGTAATTTCTGAGTATGAGAACTCGTGAAAGATTATGGTAGGAACTTGGAATTTGTACTCAGTGTTTTAGATATCAATTTTTATTAAAAAAAATTAATGAACACCTATTTATCTACTTTACAACTAAAGAGTGTCCACAAATGGGATCATATATAGTCATAAAACACATTCTATTTTGTGCATGTTATCACCATTATTACCACATCATTAGAGATTAATTAAAGTAGTTTTACTTAATCAACATAACTAGTTAGAATAGTATGCTATACAGAGTTACTATGTGTTGGAGTAATGTGTAAACTGTTCTCTCATCTCTAGCATGCAGGAATGCAGGAATTACTGAAATCCAAGGATTTTATTCCCAATATTCCAAGGAAAACTTTTAGTTTTTTTAATTTAGTTAATTAATATTCAAATATCTTTATGTAATATAATACTTATAAATTATGATTAAAACAATATTTTATTAATTAAATTGTTTTTTATTTTTTAAATGTATATTTTATACAAGTGATTTTAATGAAATAAGTAAAATATTTAATGCAAGGGTGTGTTGGTGGGCACCGTACAAGGCTACTACAGAAGCATTAGTGAATTGGACCAATAACATTTGGTTGGTAACAAAAACTAAAAGTGTCCAATTTGAAACGAAATACATGAGGTAAGTCACCACCGACTCAGGGGTTAAGGACACTACTTGGTGGCCCAAACTGCATCATTGCTTTAGACAGAGGATTAGCTGTGTACAAATACAAACTTGCCCACGAAACAAGGGCCATTCTCATGTAAAAATACATAATGTATACTCTTTCATTATCATCGATGCATATTGTTTCATATGTGATTGTGAAATTGCATGTGCAGAACTTGTGTAGCAATAACATAGTTTTTTACCTTTTCTTCTAGGAAAACAAGGATTATACATGTGTTTGAGAGAAGATAAAAAATTTAATTTGTTTTAATTATAATAAGACGTAATGATGTGTTGATTTAAAAAATTGTATAAAATTTAGTAATTATGAGTGTAGAACTAAAATTTGATATGTACAATGATTGTCAAATGTACCGGCTATAAGCACCAAATGACACATTCACCAAAAAAGAAAAAGAGAAAGATATCAAAAGGGTTTTTTTTTTTCCAAAATAACAACAGATTTGATTTCTTGTTTAGTTTAAGCACAATTTACAAGTGATAAACTTGTATTGAAACTATAATTTGAACCTACGAGTGTGTCGACGAAAAACATGATGGGATTATGGCTTTATGATCGATCTATGAGACCACAAAGTTGGATAGAAAATGGAATTTGCAGTTATTAAGTTGTGGGCACGCACTTACTGCAGTACTTGAGATTAGACGAACAATGAATGCCTTTGTCATCAACGGATAACTCAATTAAATTATTCATTTTTTTAACTACTGATTTGTTCGAAAATTTATGGGAGGAAAGCATAAAGGATTGTAGTTATATTACTATTACTATACTATTATTTAATCAGGTTAATATTTTTCTTATCATGATAAAAGCTATATGAAAAAATGAACTCATCTAATAATACGTTGAGACAATATTATATAATATAAAAAAGTATACTTGTTATAATTTTTTTTACTCATAGTATATCAAAATAAATATCACATAAAACCAGAGCAGATTCCGTTTTGTGTGTTTTTTTAAAAAAGAAAATTATATTTGTAATCATTAGATAAATTAATATAAAAGCCTTTAACATAACTAGATATATTATTTTGGGGAAAAAAATCTAAAAAATAATTTTAATGTTTTCTATAAATTAAAATTATTTTCCGAAAAAATGTTATAAGAACCAATTTTGAAGGTATTTTATAATTTTATGATTAATTTAGACTATTTTGATATATTTTGCATTGTGTCTCGTCTTTTGTGATAATTCTATATATATATATATATATATATTATTTATAAAAAAAATCACCCTCGGTCATTTAAAGTTTTTAATAAAACTAAAAAGGCTGACAAAAAAAAATAATGAAATTTTTTGAAAAGAAAGCAGCAAAATGAAGATGACATTACCGGTAATATCTGAAGAAGTTCCCTATCCCGAACTGACGAGTATGGGTGGCACCTGAATTGCATGTGAATGAGATGAGATAAGTCAGTGTTATGGATCAAAAACAAATTACAATAACATGTGGCTCCTCTCATTTGATACCTATGTTTTGCTGAATGCTATTGCCCATATAATTAAATCTTCTCCTCAAGTCATCCACGTTTCGCAGTAAAGACCCATAAAACAAAAAAATCCGTATACTGTGTATAATATTTTTCTTTGTTTTTCTCACCCTTTGTTTATACGCAGAAGAGGATTGTATTTATTTAGCCTGATCGTACTCAAATGGATTTTTATTTATTTATTTTGGTTCGGACTCTCAACGTTTTATTTTGTCTTACAATATACCGCATTCGGAGAAGATGGGGTGGTAACATTTTCCCCATAAATCCATAATTGAAAGCACACCTTTTCACTCCCTTAATCATTGAATTTGAGTAAATGTGAATAAGATGAGGTACTAATATTTCAAAACTATGCTTTTATGAAAAATTGGATGGCTCCACTCATTTAATGCTATATAATATGCTTGGGCCATGCTATTTAGTAACTGGCAACAGCACATTCCAACTTCTTTAACTTTATCCGATTTAACACCCCTTCTCCTTTTAATAATCTCATAGCTTGCCTATTTTGGGACATGGACTATTTTCATAGCCTGCACTTCATCAAATACTCCTATATTATAGAAAGCCCGGTGAAGCTCTCTCTAATGTTCTCTTACATCATTTTAGTTACACTCCAGTATAATATTGCTTATTATTACTAGATACATATGGCCGTTAGTTTTAGTTTTGGGTTTTAAAATGCTCTTCCAATTAAAAGATGCTTTGAAATTTTTATGAAAAATATTTAAATTTTTTGTAAAGAAAAGTAAAAATTAAAAAATATTTTAATATTTTCTTAAAAATTAAAAATAATATCTTTTGAAAAAACTCGTTCCCTCTTCTTCTCTTTAACTAAAATTGCTTTCCCTCTCATAATTTGAATCAAACAGTACATTAGAAACTATCATTGAATGACTTCTTTTAAAAAAATAGAATTATGCAGCAGAGCTAGCCCAACATGTTTTCCGTATTGTAACAATAATTGATTTACCAACTAACATCTATAGATAATTTTCAATCACTTACAAAACAATATACCTCAAAATAAAATAAAAAAGAAGAAGAATAAGAAGATGTTGTCATAGATGGGTTTTTTACATTTGCTTGATAGACCCCCTAGGCAGTTATTGATGATAACCATTCAGCAGTTTTTCTCCTTTAT
Source organism: Glycine max (assembly GCF_000004515.6). NCBI lineage: Eukaryota > Viridiplantae > Streptophyta > Magnoliopsida > Fabales > Fabaceae > Glycine > Glycine max. Next base: position 2,784,646 of record NC_038244.2, on the reverse strand, counting down.
GAGTATAGTAAAACAGTACTTCTTTAGAAGAATACAATTTAATTTAATGATTTTTATATTTTAAAGAGATAATTATAAATATACACTCATTTTTTATTCACTTCAAAAAAAAAAAAAAAACAAAGCTACAATGGTTCAAAATTAAATGTTTCAAACTCCCATCCATGTCAATGTCATTGTCATAACTCACAAGTACTCCAAAAGGCACGGTCCATTTTATATCAATGGTAACTCTAGACTCTAGTAATAGTAGTTTTTTTTTTTTAGGGTTAATAATAGTAGTTTCACTTTCACTTTCACACTGGAAAAAGTAATCTCTTGTAAAAGAAAAAAGTAATATATTTCACATTCTCTATTCTCGACCTTTTCTTCCGAAGTCCAGTTAAATAGGGCAAAAACTGTTGAGAACCCGAGTCAAACGAAAAAAAAAAATGTGACTTTTCAAGCCAAAATAACACGATTTTGGAACCAAAGCTTAAAAAATTGTGGTGAAGAAACTCCATTTTCCGAATGAATACAAACAGGCTATGAGTCGTTCTCTTTGTTGAGGTAGTTACTACTGTAACCAACTCCCGTGAGTCCTTAAGCACAAACTACATGATACATTAATAGCTTTCCGACATAAAAGTAGTTTCATATGCATTTCAATATTTAAAGTCTACCCTTATTAGCCTAATTATTACTAGTACAGCACAATAATATGCATGCAATCATAATTTCTAACTTCAATAACACTATTATAAAAAAAATGAATAGTCTATTTGAAAAGTGTCAAATGACTCATAAAAGTGAGTATTTGTTAAAGTCAACTATTATAATTAACTTCTCTAGCATTTTGAGAGCATCAAAGATCCAAATTGACATATCCAACTAATATTGTGAAAATTAGTCTGATTAGATTAGTCTAGCAGATTGATCGAGGTAATATGTCAATAATATAATTTGGTGAGTGAGTGATTGATTCGATTTGATTAAATATAAATTAAAAAATTTAACATATATAACATAATTTTATTAATTAATCCATACTCCAAATTTGAAGTACTGAAATTTTTAGAATTTATTAGCCCATTATTATTAACGGAGACTACAAGAATAAATAATGTGAACTAAGTGAATTTATGCTGATACTAATATCATATTCAAGCCTTAATATAATTGTTTTGTGCAGCACCAATTACAATTATATCAACACTCAATTTCGTTCCGACAATTTAAATAAAGTGCAAAAATAATAATAAAATATTAAAAAAATTACTTTGATATAATTTAAAATTTAAAATGCTTATTTGTTTTGTTTCTTTTTAAGTAATTCTATATAATAAAAAAAATGGATCTGGAAAAGAAAGAATAAAAAAAAAAGGTTAAGGCTAAGAAAATAATAAAGAATGTCATTTGCTTTTGCTTTTCAGTTCATTGGTCGCAAGAAGAAGCTGAAGATATACTTTTTAATCGGCTCCCTAAGTGCCCAAGCCCACTACACTTAACCTAAAACACACAATGTCTCAGCGCCGCACAAACTCCTTGCCAAACACCATGTCACCACCGTGCCTCCCATCTCAACCACCCAGTTGTCACAACCGGCACCCAACCACCGCCTTCGACGATCCATCACCGGCGCACCACCACCCACCTAATCCCCATACACCATGCACTGATCACCGTGAAACACGAATTAAATAAGCAACAATCAAGATCTGTTCAACCCGAACCGGGTTTTCAAACCCATTCGAGTCATCGCTTTCCGCCAAACTAGCCGGTTCACACCGAGCCAAACCGGCTCTTGTACATCTCCGGTCCGATACCTCACCCAGCCCGGTTAGGGGTCCAGGTCCAAACCGGTCTGGTTTTCACAACACTGCATCCAGCTTTAACATCTCTTTTTAAGAGAATATCCAATAGGTTTAATTTAAGTAATTCATTTTAATTTTTTTTATCTTTTACTGATTAGTATTATAATATCACAACTCTTGTGCATTATATTTTAATGATATAATTTTAAGTCATCTTTAAATAATTCACTTTTAAATTACCTATAGTTAAATAATTCACCTAATAAAATATTTTTTAATAAAAAATAATTGTTTCTTAATGATATGTATGTTTTTTTCAATAATAAAAAAAATTAAGTAGCAATATCTTAAAATAAACAACTAGTCAAGTAGTGAGTGTTGAGAATATTTTAATATATATACTCTATTATTAGTTAATTTATAAAATCATAAATAAAATTCGTTAAAGAAAAAAAAAATACCTCGGTGTAGCTTTAGCTTCAAGCTAAATAAATAACCTGACTCATTCACATTCAGGATTAGGTTATTAAATTTGTCCCAAAACTATTTATGATTTATTTAAGTGATGAGTTTGAAGATATCAGGCTTAGTCAATTAGTCAAAATATTTGTTTATTATGCTACACAACAATCAAATAAAAAGAAAAAAAAGTTATATAGTACTTATAGAGTCCAATATTTTAATATTAATTATTATAATTTTTTTTTATAATATAATATTATAATTAAATGATAACATAAAATAGTTAACATTAAAATAAAGTAAAATTTAGTCTCTCTGAATCTCCTTCCCCCTCCCTCTCTCATACACACTATTTTATTTTCACCACACACACATAGACATAGTACTATTTTATTTTTACTTTTTCATCATCCATTATCTATGAAGTCTTTTTATGCTATCACCGAGAAAGGATATTATATATATATATATATATATATATATATATACGTGTGTGTGTAAAATCATATATAATTATCTTTATTTTATAATTTTATTATTATTTTCATGTATGTGCATCTAAGAAATAAATCTTAACATAAAACAACTTTTTATTGTCGCATTTTATTGTTCGCAAAATATTATGCAATAAATTTTAGTAAGGTAAAGAAATTCGTTGTCGTTTATTTTGATATAGTAATTACTATGAAACAAGGGACTTTTTAATGTTAATAGGAAATGAAGCATAGACATGACCTCGATCATGAATCTAAAAAGAAAAAAAAATCTAGAATTTGGTTCACCTTTGTTAGTCTAAAGTACTTTGTGTTTAGAAAAAAAAAGCCTTTATTTGTCGGATTTTCTATTAATTTTATTAAAAAAACACCAATTTAATTTGTGGATGATCTATTTATAAACACTGAATCAACGTCATTGTTTAAATTTTGGATACAGGCCATTAACTCATGAGGAGCAACAAAGTGGAACGCCATTTCGCTCTATCGTAATCAAACATTAAACCTTCTTCTTACTACTATCATTTACACCGACTTTAGCGTCTCTAACAAAAATTTCCAGAAGCAAATACAAAAAGGGTCTTAACTATGCTCATTAATGATATCTCATCAACTCCTCAATCAGAAACTTTCTCTCCCTTATCCTTAATTTAATGCTAGAAAATCCTGTTTAGCTGAACTTTTGTCCGTTTCGTTATTCTTTCAAAGAATCACAATACACATACTCAATGTACTAGTAGATGCCAAATATCCAAATTGGAATTTATCTCCAAGAAACATGTAGTTGAATGTTGGATTTTTCTAATGCCAGGACCAAATCCTTTATTGCTTAGATTCTATAATGATATTCCGTGTATAAATATAAATATATCATAAATTAGTAAAACGATGAAAACAAACTGTGGGTTTTGTTCTGTTTTGTCATGCTTTCTTTTTCCACGGAAAATAGATAAACTACAGCAGACATGAACAACTCAAAACACAACAAATGAAAACGCCAACGTTTTGTTCGCAGCTCACTGAAAAGTGAAAACTAGTCCCTTATCTCTTGCTGTCAGGTGGGTGACAATGTGAATATAATGACAGTGGCCGTAGCTTTTTAGAAAATAGTTTTCCCAGCTTTCATTCGCTACATGACAAAATGAAGGTAACCTAAGCCATATTTTATACTGTACTTCTATTTAAGTAGGGGAAATACAAACTAGAAAGAACCAGAAGATAGAGGGCACACTTAAAAAATTTAAAATAGAAAAATACTAAACAGCACCTTAACAGTCACTGAACAAAGAGTAAAAATAAAGAAATTTAAAAAATTAGATTACCTTTTATAATATTATTAGTATAAGAAAATTATTCTTATTTATTAATTTATTAACTAATATTCTTAAAATAAGACCAAAATAAAAAGAGCATGGGGCTAACAGGGAAAAAAAGAAGAAGCAAAGGGCAAGAATAGTATTCTCCGTTCTCACAGTCCCAAGTCCCAGCTAGGCATAAAGTAAACAGAGACTAAAATAAGATGGAGAATACTAAAAAATTTATTACTTTCTCTTCTATTTTATTTTCATATATTTTTGTCTACTTTTCTCTTTATTTATTACCATATCTATTTTTGTTTCTGTTCTTCTGATCCTTTTAGCTATAGTACACCTAAAAATAAAAGATACCAGTATCATTAATTAAAAATAATGGAAAGGTTAATTAACTGGATTGAACTTTTTGTACTTTTAATAGAGGAAAATGTTAGTCATACATTCCATTTTGAGCGGAAGAAAGAGAGACAGAAAAAAAAAATAGAGAGAAATATTAAATATATAATATTTGGTTTAATGAGAAAATTAGAGAGAGACACAAAATGAAATAAAAGTGAGATGTAAAATAATGGTATATATGAGGAGAAAAAAAGTTATATATTTAGGTGTAAGTTTTTTTTACATAATTAATCAATCATAATCTATCATATATAATAAATTGATTAATTTTTAAAATAATTATTTTAAAATAATTCAAATGATAATATATGATTCAAGAAGATAACTGTATAAATATTAAACTCATATATAAATAATTGAGTATCATTATTCATTACTCATGTTAAAAGATGCACTTTTTAACATAAATATACACTAAATTTTTGCAGTGATTTAAATTTATTTAAACCTGCCTTAATCACATTTAAGAATTCACAAAAAAATTTGTTAAACTCTAAATTATGCACAGTAAATGGGGTATTTTTTGAATTTTTTATATAAATTAGTATAGCTAAAACAGAAAACAAAAATAAATAAAAAATCTCTATGAACTAAAATAAACTTATATAAAAATGAAAAGTAATTTTTTGAAAAATCAATACAGGATAATTTTAAAAAAATGACTTATATATAGATTGATTTTAATTTGATTTATTTATGAAGGAAATTATCCCATGAAGTGGAGAATTGAAAGTAGAAAAATATTGGGATCCGTTGAAGGTGAAGTTCTCCTCTCCTCTGCCAGGCTGTGTATTGTTACGGCAGTGGTGAAGCCATTAAAGGGCGACGGGCCCCTTGGCCAACTTTCAACTCGCTTATCACTCTCACCTTACTAGCCATTAATATATTATAAAATAAAACAAAATCTGATATTCTTATATCCATATATTATGTATGCATGTTGAATATGGCATGATGATGGGGTTTGTGGGGGTCACTTACAAATAAGACCCACGTTTCTCTTTCATATCTTTAGCCTCTTCCCTTCCCTTACTAAAACCCTTCTCCCTTAGACCTCCTTCATCACTCACTCACTCTCACACGCTCAGAACGCCACTACGCAACTATAGTCTATATAAATATATACCACACGCATTACATTCTAGCACCGAGTAGTAAGTAGAATCCAAACATTAAGTACTGTTCCTTAACAAAAAAAACAGAATGGCTGAGCTACCTAGCTCAGAAGCATCGTCATCATCCGCTTCCAGTCGGAAGCACTCGTCTTCGGAGGCCCATTTACCCGCCCCGGATCAGAAAAGGCCCAAGCAGGCCCGAGATAGCAGCAGCAAGCACCCCGTCTTCAGAGGGGTCCGAATGCGGGCCTGGGGAAAGTGGGTATCCGAAATACGCGAGCCCAGAAAGAAGAACCGGATCTGGCTCGGAACCTTTGCCACCGCCGAGATGGCCGCACGTGCGCACGACGTGGCGGCGCTCGCCATCAAAGGCAACTCCGCCATTCTCAACTTCCCAGAACTCGCGGCCTCCCTTCCCCGACCCGACTCCAACTCGCCAAGAGACGTTCAGGCCGCCGCCGCCAAAGCCGCCGCCATGGAGGTTAACGATGTTCCGACGACGCCTTCGTCTTCGTCGTCGTCGGCGTCTCTGTCGCTATCGCAATCGTCATCTTGGTCTTCATTGGCGGTTTCTTCTTCCTCCGGCGATGGCCCGTCGACGCCGGAGGAGCTGGGGGAGATAGTGGAGCTGCCGAGTCTGGGGACGAGTTTCGAAATACCCGACCCGAGTGGGGAGTTGGTGTATTTGGACCCGTGGCCGTATTCTCAGGCGTGGAGTCACGGCATTTATGATGAGAGTGAGGGGTATTTTATTGGGGACTCTGAGACTGAGAGCATGATACTTTGTGGCTTCGAGGGTTCATTGTGGCAGCATTAATGCTTGTGCTTTCCTTTTTTTTCTTTTTTTGTCTTATTGACTTTCCAATGTGTGAGAGCCCTTTCCCAATTTTTCACTTCAAGGGCTGCTAAATACATTACTACTACTACTACTACTACTACTTTTGTTTCCCCACCTTAGGTTTCTCAATGTCATCCTCCTTCTCCTTCCGCGTGTTGCACAACACGACAGGTATGCCTGCCATCCTCCTCAATATTCAATGTCTTGTTTCATGTAATCAATGTAATGCAAATGATTTATGCTCAATTCACATATACGTGTAGAAATCCTACGTCTATCATATTTATTATTATTAACTATTCTACTTTTTATTCACTGGACTAAATAAAACTTTAACTTGATTCTCTATTTACGGCTTTCATTTTTCTTCTCCTTCTCCTTCTATTTTTTAATCAATCCCCTACTTACCTTAAGAACTTGACCGGTGAAAATGAAAATGCCATGGCTTACACATGGGACTTCAAGTTTTAACAAGGGCTTCGCCAATTTTTTTTTTATGAAAGGTAGTACAAAATTCCGGTTATTTATCATATGATTAAATAAAAAAGATAAATGCATCCTAAAATTATTGACTTACACTGCTACACATTTGTAAAGCTGAAGTTTAGAGCATATTTAGTGGTACTTGTTTAAAGATAAGTAACTATCACTTGTACGTGGAGTTATAAGACAGTAGTAGTAGTTGTTGTTAATAAGAAGAAGGAAAAAAAAAAGAGAGACAGAATTATATTAAAAAAGAAAAGGTATATATATATATATATTAAAAATTATACATTTTTTATTAGTTACGGTTGAATGTACTCCTAAAATAAAATTGATCATAGTAAGTACACAGCTAGCAATAACTTGTTGACGCGTGACGTGGATGTTCTTAGTTTCTCTTTCGTTAGTTATATCTATATTGCATTTTGGGAAACCGGAAACTAGTACCAGCTCTGCTAGTTTTGAAAATTGCGGCGAAGTCCAAAATAATAATTACATTTTAACTGGAGGCAAACATTACACTTAACGGTTATAAAAATTGCATTGCACATATTATCGATATGAATTTAAAAACAAAAGAATGAAGATGAGATGGCAACTTGATTTATAATACAGTATGTTTGATTTCGTGTCCGTGTAGCCAAAATTCGCGTATTTGAAGTGTAAATATAAAATTAAAAAAGAGCTTATGCGTTACAGTGAAAAATGACTCTGAAAAATAAGCATTTCTATAAATACTAGAAGGAAAAATGAAAAAAAAAATTCATAAACTAAAATTAACTTATACGTAAGTTATTTTGTAAAAGTATTTTTATATTAGTTTCTTCAAAAATTTGTTTTTCTTTTTTTTTTTAAGTGTTTCTAGAAAAAAGTTATCATGCTCCAAGTGTTTTATCTACTGTATTTTTTTTAAAAGAAATTTAATATGATTTTTAACACCTTAAAAGATACTAAAAAAATTTATTAGCATCAGCGTGTTTGCATGGCGTCAAAGAAAGATGGACATGTGTTAAAGTTGAAGCAACTAATACCAATACTATTTTTTGCGTTATTAACGAGTTTAACGTAAATTTGATATGAATCATGGATATTAAAGTTCAACTACGTGAGGATTAGACAGAGAATCATCGTTACAAACATATTATGCCAATAATATCTATTGAAATTCATTTTTAATTTGTATTCAATGATATTATGAGTGAATTTGATAAATAAAATTTTAGTTGTATGTCCAAAATCTTAATCCTACTTTGGAAGAATTTAATTAAAATTAATAATTTAATTTTGTTTGGTTGGCCGTGGTTACATGCTTTGTTTGTGGGGGTTCAGATGGCTCATGGCTCTTTCTGGTTACAGGTTGGATTCAACACTTGGTGCGCTGTTAAGACGTGTACTGTACGTGTGTGTGCAGTGTGCCTATATGACTTGAGAGTTTTTAGAATGTGGTCAAAGACCCAAAATCTTAAACATTTGAAATTGAAATAATAAAATGGTCAGAAAATATATGATAATTTAATTGACGTTGAAATTTTAAGTTGCTTATCACAAATGTAAAATTATTTAACTATAGACCTCATATAGGTCTATTTGGGTAGTTTAAATTTCCATGGTCAATGTAGGAGATATGTTTAGTGTCCTACTGTCCTACTGTTTTAAATATGAGTAAAATTAATTTATTTTTTAAAATATAATTGGATTATGTCTAAATTAATTTTAATTACAAGTTATATATGTGTGTAGAACAGTAGTAGAAGTATAACTAGTATAATATAAAACTAATCTATGAAATACTATAACAAAACGAGTCCTTAATATTTGCAGTGAATGGCACAGAAATTTGGGATCCCAAAATAAAATACACAATTTAGATCAGGCTCGAAAACAATAGTTGCAGCCTACACTAGTTACCACCGCAGAAGTGCTTTGGTTGAAAAAACAAGGAGTTTGAATTAATAAATATAACAAGCATGAAAAAGGAGAAAGTATGATCATATATCATAATATCATTAACAGAGCAGAGCTTGGAGGATCCTATTCCTAACCAATAACCAATATAAGAAACTCCTCTTTGTTTTCTGGAAGCTGGACCTTACGACTATGTAATCTCGCAATGTGGAGGGAAGGGTACCCTAGTAAGTGTTTTGGCTGAACAAACAAACTAGCCCTAAAAGAAAAGGGCAGAGCAGGAAAATTCTTATGTTCACACTCGCCAAATTTATATTTAATATAGCCCCACCTCACAGTACTGTTCGATTCGATCTATTCTCATCTACCATTCATCATATTAATAGTCTTGTGGTCCATTTGGTAGGCAATATTTGTGACAAAACAATGAAGATTTCGAATACGAATGGTGCGATTGATCATTTATATAACTAGATGACACTTGCGCTATCACAAATCCACCGTTCCCTTCTTCAAAAAAAAAAATGGAACCGCAATTTGTGTTGTTAATAGTTAGAAATGCAGTTATTCGGTTTGGACCCCGTAAATTTCCTAGTATTTGCATAACTTATTAAGCACTCCTAGTCCTAGTATCTGCAAGTGCAGCTCCGCAAACTGTGTTCTGTAGCGAATATGATTTTTTTTACGTTTTAAAATTATTTGAACAACTATACTTTTAATTATTTTTACCTTTATATTCAAATAATAATGATAGATATGTGCGTGAATGTGTATTTTTATTATTTAACAAAAAAAGTTGTATATATGCATATGACGGAAAAAAATGATTAAATTCAAAGTTAGTCTCTACATCCACTACGTTATTTGTCTTAAATCTAACATGAAAAAAATTATACATTTTGATCATTACGTAGGAATAAAAAAAAAATTTACAAATTAGTTTCTTCTGTTAATTGAACTTATGATAACATTAAATTTTGCTAAGTTCCTCGTCTAGAACTAGAGCATAATGTTAGTTAATTTAGCAAATTTTAATTCCGTTATTTTAACTTGGATGAATGACAAAATCTGATTCGTAAACAATTTTTCATACAAGAAATAAAAATATAATTTTTTCATGTAAAGATCAAAAGAAAGAAAGAATATTAAATATAAAGATCTATTGTAATTTAAAACATAATATAAACGCAACATTATTGTTTCTCGTCGTTGCATTGCCAAGTCACCTATAACTCAACATTATTGGGAAGAAACCCAATGGTAGGTGGACATCAGTCACACACCATTACAAAGAGTGACTTTTGTTCCAATAATTGAGCAAAATCTTTCACTTGTTTCTTAACCTTTCATTTCGCAATTGCTTTCCACATGAATTCATTTTGATTTTAAATTGTCTAGGATATTACAAGTTAGATGTGTCATGCAAAAATGTTGACGACGCGATTTATATATTTTAAATTAATGAAAATAGTTTTTTTTTTTATAAGCTTAAATTAATGTAAATATTAAGTAAAAAATATTTTAATAAGAAGAATATACCTAAAAATTCGTTGTATCCATACAATTTACAGTACTGTGAATTCACTCCTTTCAGTGTCCATCGGTTATAATGGAAGTCAAAACTTCGTGACCCCATCACATAGCTGATAGCTGTAAGATGTGAAGCAAAGGACCCATATTGCTTCGCTTACCTTTTTTTGTCTTTTAGTACAGATTTGGTTGTATTATTGTTATGTGGTTGGAATTGGCAAGATCTTAGAAACTAGTAACCAGATTCATTTTTATTATATAAATAAATCTTTTCTTTCTTCATCATCTATAATCTTTGCTGCTTTATGCGTGTGTCTAAAATCACAATTAGCCATCCCCTCAAATTACAATAGCATGAATTGAATAGGATACAGGCCATACATGTGAATCCAAATTACAATAAAGTATTTAAGTATTTTTGAAGAAAAAAGAAGCTGGATTCTTTGATAACACATAGTGATTTACAGGATGGGGGGCACTTTTTGTGCTACGAGCAATTTATTAACATGTTATGCTATAGATCAAACAATAACTGCATTGTTAATGCAAATTGACCTTAGTAGATTTTTATAAATATTTATCTTATCGAGTTTAGTGTAATTCCTTATGGAGTCACACGTGCTCTTTGATTCGAAAGTTGACTTGTGATTATTAATTGATAAAGGAAACATTTGGGAACTACAAGATACTCAGGACTGGTGTGCTCGCTAACACGTTAAGCATAAGCTGTATAAACATTAATTATCAATTCACTCTTCAGCGCATAGATGTAAAGTTCTCGTTAAAGCGTTTTCACATTTGTCTGCTGATAATGAATTCTTTTAATGTTATCACCCTGAAATTTAGTGATTGTACATTGAGTCATTCTTAAACTGGTGAGGGGGTTAAGACTTACTAGTAAGAGAAAGACCTATGTTTTCTTTCTTCCGAAGAAGAGACCAATTAATTAATGCGATTTGGTGGAGGATTATTAGTTAGGATTCCATGATGCTCACATGCTTCTGCATACCCTCCGTAGCAGGCGCCTCAAAATACAAAGTGTCTATATATGTCAGCGATTTGCTTCAATTAGCAACAAAATGCAACAGAGAACAGACTGGCTGAAGATACTAATTACTAAGATCTTAGATGGCCTTACAATTTGCAAATTAGAAGTTGGTTAATTAATAATTAAATCTCAACAAATCAAGAATCTGCAGAGTGACCTAAACCGGAACATAAAATAACTACCAAAAATAGTTTCCCTCCAGATTACGATTGCCTATATTAAGTGTCTATTATTATGGGTCAACCTTGTATTGCCTATATTTAAGTCGCATTAGTTGGTCAAACTTTGGCACTAGCAGCAAGAAAGAAGCTTCTCAAGCACAAATGGTTTTAAATATTGGTCCACAATCACAATTGCAACTGCAACACGACCGTAATTGCGGCCATAACATCGTGATCATAATTGTGACCACATTAGTTGTATTTTTGTGTAATGTAAAAGTTTTTGAGTCACCCTAATTACAATTTAAAACCATGAGCACAATAATAGGACATGAAAAGAAAAGAAGAAGATATTATTCGTATTTGAAATAGTATATGTATTGCAATGATTCATGTGTATATGGGTGTGAGGGTAGTTGGGGTGATTTGATGGCAAAGAGAGAGTCCCTAGGGGCCTGAGCACCATGTCTCCAAAAAGTTTTTGTCTGTTACGAAAGCCTAACCAGTCTCATTCCATAAGGACAAGTGTTGCACTGCAATGGATGAATCAAGATTTGGGCCCTCTGATGGGGGATAAGACAATAAGCCTACAGTGATTACTCTTGGTGATAATGGAATTCGGTCTTCATTTTTTCTTCTAGCGTGTGTGTGAAGCAGTGAAGCCAGAGATGAGCGAGTCGTTATGATGATAATTGTCTGAATCTCAAGATTCTCTTGTCCTACTTTCTGCTTGAGTTAAAGTGGCCGAAAGTATAAGCAAACTAGTCATTGTCCTCTTATTGAAGTGTTACGTGCATGATAAAGTTTCGTACTAACACTTCGAAGTTTGATTTATTTGTCTAAATTAATGAAGCATTGTATTAGAGTACTATTAGGTGAATAGACAGTGCTGATCTCAAATTAATTCATGAAAGACGGTGGTTAGTTAGATTCACATTCCGCAACACCCTATATTTTTTCAGCAGATATTTTGGTTCTAGCTATTTAAAGAAGCTTCAGTATGTTTGTTTCGTTCTGGTCCATAATTGAGATGGTTGGATGGAAGACTTTGAAATAAAACAGACTTTTGAAATTTTTTAAATCTGAGAATTAAAATAAAATAAAATAATCACAATATTTTATTGTTTTTATCATAAAAAATCGTAATTTTACAAATTGTAACTTAAAAAGTTAACCTTCCCTCCCTTCCTAAACTCAAATGCTCAACCATAAAAACTAACGTGCATTGTTTGATTCAAAGAAAGATAAAGAAGAGAGATTTTGATTTAAGAAAGTAGAGATGAGATTAGGAGTTCTAACAAGGAGTGAGGAAAAAATAAAAATACATTGTACGGTTTGTAAAGAAAAGGAAAAATAAAATAACTAATTGTTCTACTTTTCACTGTCTACTTAAAACTTTTAAGTAGACAACTAAATTCATTAATTAAGCTCAAATGTTCAAATTAAGGGTGATATAATACAATTATGAAATTTTAAGATAATGTTTAATGTAATAAAGTAATATGAAATAGAATTAAATAATATGTCCCATTCATGCAAATACTATTATCAAATATTTGGAAAAATAATTTTACTATTTATAATAATTTTGTCCGATTTAAGTAGAACAGACTCATATAAAATATGTGCATGTAGAAATGATTAATTTTCAAAAATTGGTGAACAAGTGGTGTTCACAATTAAGGGTTGGCAGCATCTTAGTCAAGTTTTGAGTATAAATAGTTACCAGGAAATTAATAAAAGCATCCAATAATTGGTTATCGCAAATTAAGTAATTAGTCAATGGTTTACCAGGAAAGAAAGCGTTTAATGATTTAATCAAAGATGGTGCTTATGGACCCAAAAGCAAAACAACAAATGATGGTGCGTATGATTTTATACACACAGGCTGTTGGTGCAAACGAGTTTAGAACTGCACCAAAAAGTATGCATGTATGCAAGAGTTGTCTCAGCGGTTACTTAGTGAATTGTAATGATTGCATCAATTTTCTTTGTCATCTTATTCTGAGCACTTTATGAAAGACACCAGACACAGGGCATAGAGTGCTAAAGATTTTAAATAGTGATTAATTACATTAATGAAGACCTACAAAACCTTATATTTACAGCAATACGGATAAATGTAACTGAAGCAATAGTAATTACAGGTACGGTACGGTTGAGAAGATCTCCAAAAGAAATTACAGTCACAATTGTGGTTGCAGACCACAATTTGAATGAAAAGACTGTTGCGAGCACAATGACACCATATTTACAAATTTCCTTTTATATTCTAGCTATTCTTGATATGAAGGATTTGCCTAATAAATTATGGAGGTTCGAACCATCCTTTTGCCTTTATTCATTTAAAGATATTGAAGGGCCAACTAACATATAAATCGAGACAAGTTTTAGAAAAGAATTCTAAATTGTGCAGAATGAGGTACATTGTTTCTTACTTAACTTATGGTTATTCATATGCCCAATTCGATATACCAAAGACTACACACAAAACAGAATGTACGTCTTAGGCAGCAGTAAGGCTGTTAAAGACAACTGCCTTAATCTCACAATTCTTACAGGATTATCACTAATTACCGTTTCATTTTATTATAATAGATAAAATGCAATAGAGCTATGCAAGTCAGATATCTCACATGTGTTAAATATTTGAAAGTAAAACTTCTTTGTCCATTATCATCTTATCGAACACAACTATGTTCATTGAAAGATACATGTACATTAGACAAAAAAAATGTATACATCACATACATCATGCTTTTCAAATTGAAGTTTTGATTCAAGTGAAGTCGTAAAGGATACAATATGCAAGAATTCATAAATAATGCAATCTAAGGATTTATTAGACATAAATACTTCAAACTTTGTGGTATATTGACAGACATCTCCCAATGTTTTAACAACAATTACTTAAATTTTATCCTAAATCGACGATGTTATAATATTTATTCAATGAATACAGTATATTATTTATTGGAAATCTGATAAAATTACTTAATTATAAGATTTTAATAAATATTTTACAGCAAAAAATTAGAAAAATAATGAATATTAGTAATTTCTATTACACTAAAATAATTTTATACTTTTCGGTTAGTTTAACATCTAGTTTTATCAATCATTTATAATTTAATACCTTAACTTTTCAACTTTTAGTCGTTGAAGTGTTCCGTTAAAAGTTAGTTTATTAATTTATAAGTATTTGATAAAATTAATGATTAAAGTAGTTGAAAAGAATAAAATTATAAAAAAAAATAACAAAATTCAAATTTATTTAAAAAAGATAACAAAAAAAATGAATAAATATATCAAGAATAAAAATGAAAAGACATATAAAAAAGTTAAAAATTGAAAACTAATATTTTAAAAAATATTGAAAGTTACTAAAAAAATTATTAAAAAGGTTATTCATTGAACAATCAAATGAATTTTTCATTAGTAAAAAAGAATTAAAAATGAGTTAAAATATTTTGTTGAACATATTAAGTCTAAGTATTTTTTATGACTTAAATAATTTTTAATACCTATAAAATAATAATGTGTTTTGATTTTAATATTTTAGTATTTCACATATTTTTATGTTTGATTTTACTATCATTATTAATAAATTTCTGTTTATCAATGATGTGATTAACAAAATGTCATATCTAAAAATTGTTAATTTAACATTCATGTCATTGTGTCATTTTTAAGACTAATATCATTTTTAAAAATAAAAAAAATATTAGATATCAAAATCAAACAAAAATAGTATTTTTTTTCAAAAATAATTATTTATCAAATACTAAAATCAAATAGAAATAAAGGTTAAATAACAAAATCAAAACATCTTTATTTTATAAATACAAAAAGTTATTTAAATAAAAAAAATTATCACATCACGCACATTTTTTTCACTAGTTCTTTTTTTTTTTGGCGTGATACTCCTCACTTCAAAGAAGAAAAAAAATAATTACTTATCATTATTACATGATGATATGCAGCTCAACTAATCTCACTTAATATCTTTCCTATTTTATATTCGTTGATTTCAATTTATGCAAATTTGACATCAACTCATCCTCTTGTTCCAGAATTGGATGCTTGTACTACTCAATTACAAGATTTCGTTAGAGCGCATGGACACCGCCGCTAAGGCTGCCGTCAGAATCTTTCAAGCTACTCAATAGTAAACCGATATGTTAAAAGTACACGCGCAATTTTTAAAATAAATTTACGCAAAATAAAAATAAAAACATTGAAAAGTATATTGTACATTATTAACATCGCTTTTTGTCTGCTATTAAACTGGGCCATAGAGTAAAGCAGTTTATTCCCCATTAATGGGGCTAAAAGATAATAAAAGTTGTAAAAAAAAAAATGTGGTTCTAAATGGATATTTTATATTTACTTTTTCTTTCGCTTTATGCATCATTGGGCCATGTTCTATTGTTCTTGACGTTTTTTTAGAATTGTGGAATGCAACGACTGGATGTACTTTACGTCCTCAGCTTTTGATTCGCACTCGTTTTTCCCAGATGCCTTCTTTTGAAATATTGTTCAAATTTCCAGAAAAGAAATATACAAGTATTGTTTTTTTCTTTTCAAAGGAGTATTATTTTATTGTGTATTATTTTTGCGATACGGTAAATATAGATCATTAGTTCCATGGCTCGTGCGATATACGAAAACTTTTCAAGAATGGGCTATCTATCTGTCTTCTTTATATATTCTAAATCTTTTCAAGAATTAATAAATATTGAAGTACATCATAAACTCATATCGAATTTGTATAGAAATATAACGTGTTAATGAATTGAATAGAAAATAAAAATAAATAGAGTGTCACTAGCATTCTTTAAATTGATAATTCAACTGTATCAATTTCGTGAAATTGTTTTTAGTAAACATTAAATTTAAGCCATGTAATAACATACATTGACTCATTTATTTTAACTTATTTGTTAATAAAACACTTTTTTAATAAAATCAATAGTTTTCTGCCTTTTATATAATAAAATAAGAAATTTTATGTTTTTTTAATAAAATAAAAATTTCTTTATCTTTCTTTAAAAAAATATTTTTTATCCGTTTTTATAAACATCATTTTAAAAAACACTTTTTTAAATTTAAAAAATAATTAATGTTACATTAAAAAAGTTAAAATAATCATTTGATTCTAATGTTTAAATATTAAATTACTTTTATTAATGATTATCATAAAGGTAGTAATTAATAAATTTATTAATAAAAAATTATAATTTCTAATATAATTTTTTCATTAATTTTCATTTTATTCCTTAACAATCAATTACTAGAGAAACTAATATTAGATCGATAATCACTTAATATAATCATTTAATGCCAAGGCTAATCTTGGAATATCCTAACTACCCACTTCAATTAAAGCTGAAGGAAGTGTTACTCTTCCACATAAATGACCTCAATCTCCACTTAGCTGCAACTTTCTAAGGCTTGGGTTCTTCCTCGCAATTGCTCATCTCAACAGCGAATATAATCATAGAGCCAAAATTAAAATTGAAGACTGATGATCTCTTTCTCTAAAGCTAGTTTGTCGCTTAAAAGCATTATCGTACTTTAATTCTTTTTCTCACAATTGCCATGTCCTAGATTCTTATTCTTAGATCAATGACTTGTGTTTGTCCTTGTAATATTAGTTTGCAACTGCACCCCCTTGTGACCATGGGGGGTGAATATATGGTCATGACTCCGACCAGAGTTGGATCCATGCATGATCTCTTTTAACACAATGCAATATGCAAGTATAGGGACTCCACCGAAAACTTTAGTGCAATTAAACAAGTATATTATAATGAGGACAAAAAAGTTTACTTGGAATTAATTTTTTTAAGACTAGCTAGTAATAAACCTTGGTCAGACAAAAAAAAAGAAGATAAGTTAGATTGATCATGTGGACAACACCTTTTTTTTTTTTTTAATGGTGCCCCAGAAGACAAGACAGGAGTGTAGTTTCCATTTTTCATTAAAGAATTTTAATATGAATAGTGATATATAAATCACTTTTCATTTTATACATCCCATCAACATCTCTCATTTTTTTCTTTCTTTTTTCGTGTCATATTATAAATTTTATTATATCTAATTATTTTTCCTCTTTTTTCACTCTCTTAGCATATTAATCAAACATTTTCTATATATTTGTACTTATAAATATGGGAATTACGATACTTAAAATCAAATCAATTATTGAATTGGTAAAGATCGATATTGGTTTAAAATTTAATTATTTAATTCTATTTAATAATTAAATAATACTATTATTTTAATTTTTATATACTATATTACGTAATATTAACTAAAAAAACAACAAAATATTCATAGCGTCATAATATTAAAAACTAAAATTCACTTATAAATATTTTCTTGCTAAAAATTCACTTATATATAGATTTTATAAGTTATAATTATATTATATAATATGGAAAAATTAGACGAGTAAGTAAGAAGGGAGAACTACCTGTAATAATAAATTAAAATTAAATATGAGATCAAATCAAATATATTATAACATTTAAGTTTAATAATACAATAATATTATAAACTTAAATAATTAATACAACTAGTTACTACCACTTCTAACAGACTTGTCTAGCATTAATCCTAATATTATGATAAATTATTTTAAAAACCAAAACATGTAAAATAATTTTATTTATAATTATCAATAATACAGCTAGTCAAAAACTCAAAAGTAATTTAGATACTACGGTCTAGAGTTTGGATCTTGTCCAGGCATTTAGAATCAATTGTTGGTTGATCATGACTACTATTCTACTTTGTTCCTTTGAGATTAGTTTTCTTTTTCTTTTATTTCCGGAAAAGATGCATGGGCGCATCTTTTAGAGAAGAAATTAAGAGAAAGATAAGTGGTTAGTATGATTATAATTAGTGATGCAATGTATCAGAAGAGGAAAATAAAGAAAATGTGAAGCATCAATTAAATGTTTAGAGATTCGAACGAGGGAAAAAGAAAAGGGAAATAGATTGAAAGTTTTAAATTTTAATTTAAAACTCATATTTTATTTATTTTTATTTTCTCTTAATCAAAGGATAACAAAATTACCATATTTTTTGAAAAACAAAACATGAATGAAGAACAGCATGTGGCAGGAGGTGAGAAAAGGAGTCAAAGTGAGGTGAAGGGGTGGCGGTGGTTGACTGGTTGGTCAAGAACTGTGAGTCACAGTCTGTCACCAATGAATAGTGGCTGTCGGCACTGTTTCCGTCACAGCATGTGTTCTTTCTCGCTTCTTCAATCTTCATGCACACACACCCTCCTCTCTCTCTATCTGTCTGCTACTATACACACCTGTGGTCCCACTTCCACCTTTCTTTTTTATTTTTTTGCTTTTGTTTTGGGTTTCGTATTTTCGGGCACCTTTCGTACCAAAAACAAACGTCACTTTTCTAAGGCCCAAGAAAAATGTCACTTTCATTTTTTTTTTTTATCATCATATGGTCCCCCCCCCCCCCCCATTACTCGTTCAATTTGTGCGGCTGTGCTGCGGAATGTACATGTCGACGAGAGAGAAACTGGACCTATTGGGTCCCTTCCAATTCTTCTTAATGGGCTTCAAATGAAATTGAAATTCCAGTCTTCTTCTTTGTTATTGCCATTTCATTTTGTCCATTATATCTAACCATTTCTTATAACAATGACCTCAATCATATACTTATATGAATACATTAGTTCATACCTAGACAGCTAGATCCTACAGAAAAATAAAATTAAAAAACTAAAAACTACACACTACTTTGTCACCAAGGTTTTATATTATAGCTATAATTTCATTGTGATCCTTGATGTTATACGGAAAATTACACATAAATATATATGACTGATGCAATCATAATTGTGATTGCGATACTGTTATTGTAACTCCAAAAATCTTAATGTTTTGGCTGCAATTGTAATCATAAACTGTTTTTAAAACCTATTTAATAATGTCTTTAAATTAAATCTCATGTCACCCATTTTTAACTACTTTGAATAAGAAAGATCAAAGAATTATATACATAGGAATGGAGGCAAGGGGTGTTGGCGGTGGAATACTGTGGAGGGGCCTTGCTTGCATAATAGTCAAAACACGCTTTTAGGCAATATGATTTTATGAAATCCCGTGTGTGCCCTAAAGTCCAGAGCACATATGGTATGCAAATTGATTGAAACGACGAGCTAGGGAGAGTGGGGTAGCATAATAATTATACGATTATTTATTTGTATGGTTCATGAATTGCAAGAGCTACTGCCACTAAAGCAATGGTGGTGCCTAAAAATAATTGCATGATAACAAAATATGAGAATGTTAACTTGGACAAAATCTATCCTCTCAAGATATCAATATCCTTGCCTGCCGACGCAGAAAAAATGGCGATACCGTGCATGGGAATTCAAAATTTAGGTCTTCACCAATGTACAATAATATACTTGGAATTTTCACCAACATTATACCTTAGTTTGTACCTTGTATATATATAGTTTTCACGAAATTGGTTTCAAATACGTACATAGAATAGTTGCAGTGGGATCTAGATGTTTTTTTTTTCTTCTCAAAAATATAAAATGTTTGCTATGTTTTTGGAGAAGTAACTTACCATACCCCTATTAAAATTTTCTCTGTTTCAAGGTTAATTTATAAATTTTTTTGAAAACGTGATGATTTGATGTTGGATAGGAGTTTAGAATAAAAACGTTAAATAAAAAACAAAACTAATTATTTTTAGGTGGACCGAATCTAGAAAGATAGAAAATGTCATTTACCTATTTGGTTATAAAGGGAATTAAGGGAGGAGGAGAAAAGTGTAGTGAAATCTACTGAAAACTTTTCTCTCCGTTGCAGGGACGAAAATTGGATAAAGAAGACCATAAAGTCTAATTCATGTTCGTTATAGTTTAACTTTTAACTGTATAGATGGAAAACTTATTGAGTCCAATTATTAATCAGGAAATATTTTTGTGCATAAACATTTAAAATTTAGCATTGAGTTTGTTCTAAATGTTTTATTAATAAGTTATTGGTTGCAGTAAAAAAATATTAGTTTGATTTGTATAATTTTTTTTTTTGAAAATTAGTTTTTATCATTACTTACTAATGATAACATTGACATGTCATGTTATTTGTTATCCTACATTAGTAGTTAACATGACATACATAGATATGCGTCATCACTCATCTTGATAAAGATTTTTTTTTAATATAAAAAAAATAAAACTTGAAAGACCGATACTAACTTTGATCATATTTAGATTTTTTATTTCAAACTTTAATGTTAAATTCTAAATGCAAACTATACAAATTGCTTATTGGTGACAGGCAAGTGAGGTAACATTGTTAGTGCATGAAAGTAATGAATGGTCTATAAAATAAAGGTAATAACGATAACATCAACAACAATGATAAAAGATGATGATAAATGTGATAAAAATGTTAGATAATGATGATAATGATAATAATAATAAATTAATAATAATGATCATGACAAGAGATGATAATAATAATAATGAGTTAAAAGTAATAATAGTTGTTATAATAATAATTTTTTATTTATTAAGGGAGTGATAATAATAATTTTTTGACAATGATGATAATGACATGTAATAATAATAATAGATTATAAAGACATTAGAATAAGAATAAATTATTAGGTGGTCTAGGATTATGATTAATATTATTATCTTGAATTATTTAATAATTTTTTCATATCGAGAAGACAAGGGGAACAAAGAGGGTGATTGGTGATTGGTGATTGGTGATTGGAACGTGAATGATGGCAGTTGATGTATCTTCCTATTCCTAGTTCCTTTGTTGTTGCTTTTCATCTTTTGGTCACACATATAACATGAACGAAGTCATACTGCATATAATAAGAGTAGCTGCATATTTAAACTCGTGACCTTCATGAATTGACTTGCGTAAACTTTTTTTTTCTTTTTTTTGGCCAATTGACTTAGGTAAACTTACAATTAAATTAACTACACTTTTCCTAGCTAGTTTAAATTCACGCGAATTGCAAATTATGCAACTAACTTGTGCATCGGAATCCTTCTATCCACCTTTATTCATAACTAACTACTTTATTGCAAAAGCGAAATATATACTTTGATTTTGCTTTTGCTAATTCATCCGCAATTATTATATGAATAAAAGTGGCATTTGATATTTCTTCCAATTGTTGTTGAAGACTTATGCGAAATTGGTGAAGAGTTCAATCGAAAATGACATAATGGAAAATTCCAAACATCCAAACAAAACATTAATAATTTAAATTTTCAATCAAATTTTATGGAGAGGAAGAAGGAGAGAGAATGTCGATAGATTTGTATCAAAAGGCAATATCGTACTTCATCGTCGTGGAATGAGCAAAAAAATAACTTATACATGGGTATGTACTAAAACAAAGCATTATACATCATGCTCAGTGGTCACGCACCCCCATCCCTAGTATTTTCAGTAAAAGTATAAGTAAATTAATAACTTTAAATATATCATTTGATTATTTTGGCTTCCTCAAAATATTGCTTTATAGGCTGATTCTCCCACTCCTTATTTTCCTTTTCCATGTTGTCTAGTTAATTGTGGAGCCACAGGTGCCTCTTTGGTTCCACAATCGTCGCATCTTTATATTCTCTTTAGAGTATCTGCTTTTTGGTATCTTTTATGCTCTCTTCCTATACGGAATTTAATTTGGTTTGATTACAAAAGTTTCTGTAATTTAAACTTGACAACGATCACAGAGACATACTCCAACAAGATGCAGTGCAAAATAAAAAAAAAAAACTCCAACAAGATGCCAAATGTGTCAATCAAAAACATTTATAGTGGTAGCTTAACATTATTCACTAGGACCACGTCACCACTTTTAAATACGCATGAGATCATTTTCTCCCCAACGAGAAATAACATGCCATGCCATGAAAAGAAGGAGGTACTAACAAAAAAAAGTAGATGAATAACAACATTTTATACGTAATTGGATAAGGAAAATGAATGGTTAGTGTTACAAGAAAGAGACAAAAGGATGACAATCATGATGCACCAATTGAATTGTGCCGACTGTGTAGCAAAAGTCATGGCATTATGATCTGATGAAGATTGAAGGATGAGCAAGAGCATGATCATGTATGAGTATTATCGAGTATGTGAATTAACTTATGCAAAATTATTTTAATTTAAAAAAAATATTAAATTTAAATTTAAAATATATAATTATAGTAAATATTTAAATAAAGAGTATTATTTTATATAATAATCACATTTAGTCTCGAATTCAATTGTGTCTCAAAAAATTTCTATAGCACATATAGAAAAAAAGGTACGTATGACAGTGGCGCGCCCAAAAGTTGGACTAGTACGTTAAGTGGCAGCAGTTGGTAGGACGTGTCTGTTGACTATTGACGTTGGGAAAGACAAGGGCCACATAAAGATTACACGCACGTGTATCATTTTCCTTCATCATTTTTGGGTTTTGTTGTTCTATTTTGTACACGAAAGAAGACACAAAAATTTCAGATAAAATTCTTGCTCCGCTTACTGGTCAAGGTAAAATTATATTTTTTATTAGTTATCTTTAATTTTGATTTTCATCTCCCTTTAAAATTATTGACGTATTTAATCCTCTAATTATATTCGATCCCGTGATTCCGATATTGACTGTTATAAAAAAATATTGATTGAAAATGTATTGTTGTCAACGTCCAATTAGAACGTGGCATACACGTAATCGTCAATGTTAAGATCACATTTATGAAATTGAATATAATTAAAAGATTAAATGTGTTAATAATTTTAAAGAGAGATCAAAATCGAAATTAGAAACAATTAAGAAGACAAAAAATATAATTTTACCTATTGATTATTAAACACATCTTGTCATGATACAAATGACAATAAAAATAAAAGAAAATGCATATCGATTAAACTTGTCTTTTAAGCATGTGTTAAGATTTATGTTGAATTTGCAATACTAGCTAGAATTTGTTTTTGAGTTGAAGTAAATTTAGGCAAAAACTCAAACATAAATATCTTCACTTTATAAATAATTTAAAGTAAAATCAATTTTGTAAAATAAATTTCGTTCAAAATTAATTTGATAACACTCATATGAAACATAAATTTGATTTTTTTTCAAAATTTAAAGCTTAAAAGTAGGATAAATTATCTTATTACAAATACCCATCTAAAAAAATCTTATTCGGAAATGAGAATGAGTCAAGTCTCAACTAGAACTTACAAATTACAATAACCCTGATAATATGAAAACGTTTTCGTTTCTTCATAGTATAATCTTATTAGCTTGCCTAAAGAAAAACATTAATTATGATAAAGAACAAGGCAAATAGTGCAGCTCTCTTTACACAGGCTAAAGCATTATTTCAAATAAATTATGGACTCAATTGAAGGGCCGAATAACTTCTTTCATATTAATTTAAAGCCCAGCTTAACTATTGAGCCAGAGGATTTCCTTCTCCAAGGGAATTTGGTCACGTTCTATTCAATAACAAACTACTAAATTAACATTCAAGTATCCAACATGTCCTTATGAAGATTTGCTTCAATCCTCAGAAAAATTAGAATACAGTTAAATCAATATACACCAGAGATAAGAAAACTATTTTAAATACATATGTAACATTAAATCAAAATGTAACTAAGATTCTGATAAGATTCACATAAAATAGGCATTTACTCCTTGAAGTGTATCCAAATAGTGTTCCTACGCCGGTAACCTGAAAGATTTCTATGCAGCTAAACCGAAGGCCAAAGCACTCCACTGGTTATAAAAGCCAATCCTAGGTGTGAAGTTCATAGTAACTCTTATCACAAATGAATACTGTAAAAAATTACACAGATATATCTCGAATTCATATTGAGATAGCTCAGACAGCAGAGTAAACTAACAGATTAATTACATACCACGACAAGGGAAGCAGTAAAGGATACAATCATCACACCCAAATAGTTAAATAATGTTAACATTGGGTCACAAATCTAATTTGCTCAATGGAACTTCAACCAAAAGCAACATGCTTATAGCTTGTAAGCGGAAGGTCCAAAATAAAACAACAAATAGAGCTCAACAAAATAAAAAGTACCCATTCTTCGCCATAACTTTCACTGCCTATTTAGAAAATTCCTCCAAGATAGCATCCATCAATTTGACTAGGAAGATAATCTACCAAATATATGATTCAATATGATTGTGATTTTACGTCATATAACTATATGACTGACAGGATATATTTTCTGGATTTAGATTGGCTAAACCCCATACATATGGAGGATCCATTTTGAACAAGAAAAATGTTTCTCTATATGTTTTAAATACCAGACTTCTCATATATAAAATAAATTGCAAGCATTATGTTAATAACAAATCGATTGGATGCACATATGGGATACACTAGTATTATGGTATACCATGTCACTCCAACCTACACAATCAACCATTGAAACAAGGCCAACTCATTCACATTAGGAATAAGATCCATAGAATCATGTGTAAGATAAACTTGCAGCATCTAGTAAGTCATAGAAAGTGATTTACATAAATCCAGTTGTTCAATTATAGCCATAGTTAATCACCACATTAGAATTTACAGAAAAAAATAAAGTTCTTTCTTAGCATATGATAAACATGAAGTTATATTCAATCCATCTGTGATTTTTTTTTAACATTCATAATAAAAAAAGTTTTTATTAGTGTGAGATTAAATTTGATTTACAATGGCATCAATGGATCCTAAACCCAATAATATAATCATGCCAAACTAAAGCATGCATTTTAACTTTCACAAGGATAACTATTAGCCAATAATTTTTAAAGAATGAGACTCAAAATTGAAACTATTTTATGCATTACTTACCCTAAAAGAGCTTCCTGGACTACCTCTTAGTTGATAGGGCCTATTGCACAAGTCAAATGCCTAAAACCCTTTGTGGAGATCAAGAAAGGAGACACATCAATGAACTCAGGCACTGGTACTAGAGCTCATAATTGAAGATTTAAGGTCCAATACTCCAATCACATCCAGGTGGTGCTATGTTCATTGTTAGTCGTCATCTACGACTAACTTTTGTATAGAAATTTTTTCTAAAATGTATATATTTTCTCCAATTTATGGTTCTTTTTATAGGATTGTAAATATTTTCTTGTTTAGTTTTATCTTTGCTCAGTAGAAGCTCTCCGCATGGAATTAATGCAAATTTCACTTCAATTTCAAGTAAAAAGGAGAAAAATTGAAAGAAGCAATAGTTGGTGTCTCGCTAAGCTTGGACCATGTGCTTAGCGAGTATCATCCGCTAAGCGAGACATCAGCCCGCTTAGTGAGTAAGAGGAATCTTGAAGGAAATCTGTCACGAAAGCACGCGCCTAGCGTGTAACCAGCTCGCCCAGCGAGTCATCTGTCTCTTCTAGCACTTAGCGCGCCTTCGAGGATCAAAAACCCTTTTTAAAGTCTGAAGTGAAAGAAAAGGAAGAGTTTGGCGGGTAGAGTGTGAAGAACAGAGACTAGAGGTGCAAAAATAAAGCAAGGAAGCAAAAACCTTAGCTTTTAGGAGGATCTTAGGTTTAGGAGGATTTCTAGATTTCTAGAGGTAGAGGAGACATCCCCACCATGTGTAATCTGTTATCTTATCTGAAAATTCCCTTCCTGCTTGTGAAAGGTGTTGCCTTGTGATGGAAGGCTAAACCCCTTTGTTGGGGACTTCTGTTGAAAATTTGATGTAAATTCTTATCGTATCTATTTACAGTTGTTTTTATGTGTTCAATGTTTCTATCTGTGCTTAATATATGCATGCTTATGGCTTGATCACCCATTTGTATGTAAAGTTAGGAGCTTTAGCATTGAAAAATGTACTGCATCCTTAGAACTAGATAAAACGGGCTAGGTTATCATATGTTTGGACACGGAGTGTGGTAACTTAGTTGTTTTATGCTGTGACCTTAATGTTGTTTGGTTAAGCTAAGTTCGATAAGACATTCGAGAATGATGTTTAATTAGAATTAGCCCATTCATGCGAGACATCGATGTTTGGGAATGTTGTCCTCAGCATAGAACACATGAACATCTTTGAATAGAGAAAACCCTTTAATTGCATCAAGTAACTCAGTAGGAGGACCCAATGCTTTTAACTATCTGTTTTAACACCTACTTGCTCATATTTTCTGTAATTAGTAATTAGAATAGCAAACACCATAGCTTTATTCATGTTCATTGTCTTTTTATACAAATGTCTGCTTATTGAATGACGCTTCACTAAATGAAACAAGTTCCCTGAGTTCGATACTCGGTTTCTTGCGATTTTATTATTATTTGCACGATTCAGTACACTTGCCGATAAGATTTCACATCCATAATAACAAGTAGTACAGGGACGGAACATTCATCCCTGACAAAAACATCAAATTATCATTTCATTTATACCATTGTAAATAGTCAATTTAAATAAGTAACATTGCAAAATACACTCAAATTGTCCATGCTAGTAAATTACTTTAAGTTTCCCTCTTATGCATACAAATTCAATTTTGATTTCCTTCCCCTAGTTGTGGATCTTCCAAATATTTCACATTCTCAATGATATTATAGAGAGCCAATTGTTAGTCGTTATGTACGACTAACTTTGGTATTGAATAATTACATAAAATTAACATCTTTCCTCTAATTTATGGTTCTTTTTGTAGGAATTGTACATATTTTCATGTTTAGTTTGATTTTATATAGTAGATACTCCCATTTTGTGAATTAATGTTAAAACCACTTCAATTTCAGGCTAAAAGGAGAGAAGGTTCAAGCAGCTGATGTCTCGCTAAGTGAGACATATGCGCTTAGTGAGTGACATTCGCTGAGCGAGGCATGCAGCTCGCTTAGTGTGCTAGAAAACTCTAGAAGATGATTGGTTAGAGATGTGCTCGTCCAGCGAGTCATTTGTCTCTTCTCGCACTCAGCGTGCCCAGCTCGCTAAGTCAAATTTTACTTACTCTTGCTTAGCGAGCCAATCTCGTTAAGCGAGTCTTTAGAAGCTGAAACGTCAAAGTAGCCTTTAAAACACTGAAGTTGGCAAAAACTAGGGGGAGAGTGGAAAAACAGAGTCAATGGAGAAGTTAGAGCGACAAAAACAAAGTCACCAAGAGAGTTTAGGTTAGAGGAGTGAGATTAAGATTCTAGAGGTTGAAGGAGACATTCAACCCCTCTTAGCCATTTTCCTTCACTCAAAATCTGTTCTTCTTTGTATTGAAAACTCATTACTTGTAATGGAAGGTTAAACCTCTTGATTGGGGAGTTCTGCTGAACCTTTGATATAATATTCTTTCACTATCTATTTAATGTTGTTTTTATGTGTTCATTACTTCTATCCATGCTTATTTTTACATGTTTGTGGCTTGATCACTCATTTGTATGTATAGTTAGGATTTTTAGCATTGGAAAATGCTTTAAAGTCTTAGAACTTGATAGAGCAAGCTAAAAAATTGTATGTCTAGGAATGAAATGCAGTGATTTAGTCCTTATTATGCTGTAGTCTTAATGCGATTCCTTTTGGCTAAGTTTGTTGAGGGATCAAGGACGAGGTTTAAAGAGAGTTAGACCCATTCACTCGAGGGATCTTGGTTTGTGTAATTTCGCAACATAAGAACACTAGGATAACATTAAATAGAAAAAAAATACATAATAACATTAAGAAAAATTCAGTAGAACGACCCAAGGCTTTTTACTTGACTATTTTACTTCTCAATCTTTAGATATTTAATTTGTATTTAAATTGATTTTAGAACAAAAACCCAATTCGATATTTACTTGCTTTCGATTTATACAAATGTTTGTTCACTAAATATACATTTTCTAAGTGAAACAAATTTCCTATGCATACGATACTCGGTCTTACCGTTTTAATATACTACTTGTGCGAATCGGTGCACTTACCGAACTAGCAGCGTAACATCAATTTCACATAAATGACAATATTCTTATAAGCATTTATGTCTACCAATACCATGTAATAGTAATATATGATCAGTTGATCACCGATTAGTTATAAAATATACAAAATGAAAACAAACAAACATGTATGCTCATCAATGATGTGCAGCAGAAACAAAAACTGAACTATTAAGAAACAAAAGAAGAAGAAGAACAATTAGAAAAATTGGTGATGGAACTGGAAGAATGTCTTCTTAAATATAAGATGTTGTATAACATTACAAACTTGACCTTTTTCTTTATCCATAAACATTATATAAAGCTTTTAGAATATGTATAATCATAATTCAAATTTACCTTAGAAGCTAGAAATTGCCTCTGCCAAAATATTGAGATACATACAGCATATGTTACAAACAATATTTAGCCCCGATTTCCCAGCAATTTATGAGGATATTTCAGACTTCCATTCAAGGTTCAAACCTGCTCATTCAATGCAAAGTAGTGATCAATGACTTCAGAGTATACTTGCCTCAGAGTCCCAAACATCTTAAGCTGCATTGCCAAGTCACAAGAAATTTTCATCGAAGTACTGCTGTACTTCTCACTTAGTATTCTCATGCTACATACCTGCTTTAATACTCGGGAGTTGGTAGTCTGGAATCATATCATGACTTTTTCCCTTGTTTCAAAATCTTTTAGAAAGGATACAGAGTGCATATTACATTGCTAGCACCCTTCCTTTTGGAAACAGTAAACTTGCAGCAGATTACCATTTGATTGAGACTTTACCAATTGTCCTTGCAAGAGCACTTCCCACCAAAGAAATGATGAAACCTGTTTGAATCTCTCATAATGATTGGTCGTGCTATAGTAATTGATGCAAACTTCATAAATACATGACAGTCAGCACAGACCCGTACATTCTTTATGATCCGTATAGGTGCAACTCCATTGGGCTTTCTAATTAAAGCAAATGCAAGAGCAAGTTTCTCATTGGTAAGAAATGGATCTAAACTTTTCTTCCTTCCCCACAATGTGTAGGACAATGTTTGTATCTGGATTACACCCAATTTGTTGCAATATTGAGATCAATCTGTTCATTTCACCATAGATTTTTCCCACTTCTGGATGAGGGTGATCTTCTGAAACAAATCTGTGGACTTCTTTCCTAACCTCAACCCAACTGTAAGCAGCAAACTTCTTTGCATTCTTTTCCTTCATGAGAGATCTTACAACAGCTACATCTTTCCATTTCCCACAAGCAGCATACAAGTTGGAAAGCATGATATAGGGTCCAGCATTATGTGGATCCAATTCAAAGAGAAGACTAGCTGCCAACTCTGCATTCTTTAGGTCACCTTTGGCACAAACAAATAGTAAGGTGGACCAGATATGGTAATTTGGTTCATGAGGCATACCTTGGATTAGATCCATTGCTTTATCAATTCTACCTGACCGACCAAGGAGAGTGATCATACATGCATAGTGATCCAATGTGGGTGTCATTTGCTGTTCACTGATTGAATCAAAATACTTCTGTCCAAGCAGATAAAACACCCACAAAAGTAATATTATCAGTTTTGAATTTTTCTTGCATTTTTTCGTACAGAGTCAAGGCCTCTAGAACCTGTCCATTTTGTGCATACCCCAGAATCATGGCATTCCAAGTGATCACATTCTGAATAGGCATAGTTTCAAAAATGAGCATGTTATTATCAATACCCATTACAACTACTTTTCCATGGACAACTTGACCATGATACAAAGAAGCTAGCTTGGCACAAGAGCTAACCATGCTAGAAATGGTGTAACTGTCAGGTTTAACATTTCTACATAGCATGTCACCAAACAACATCCAAGCATCCTCCTCTCTTCCATTTTGTGCATAACCAACTATCATTGTTGTCCAACAAATTTCATCCTTTTTTGGTAATTTGCTAAATAAATTCCTTGCATCATATGCATGTCCACATTGAAAGTAAGCATTGAGAACATTTGAAACAGTAACTAGATCAGGTTTCAAACCTGATAACTGCGTTTCATTAAACAAATGAATTCACTCATTAGGATTCCCCATTTTTACATACCCAAAGATCATAAGATTCCATGAAACAAAATTTTTATCAATCATTCCATCAAACAACAACCGTGCCCTATCTATATCACCATATTTGGCATACATATCAGTCATAGCATTCCTTACAAAAGTATTTCCCCCCAAATCAGCAACAACAATCCTCCCATGAATCTGTTTCCCATGCCTCAAATCCAAAAGCTGAGAACATGCTTGCAATGGAGTCACATAGGAATACTGGGTTAGCCTGAAACCCATCTTCCTGCATTCTCACAAGAACTTTCAATGCGTTGCCTGAATGCCCATTACTTGCAAAACAAGCAATCAATGTGTTATATGAAACAGAATAGTAACAAGGCATTTGATCAAAGACAACACGCAAATTCTCAACCATACCCATCTTCGCATAAGCAGAAAGCAAAGCATTCCAAGAATAAACATTTCTCTTAGTCATGTTATCAAACACATATTGAGCATCTGAGAGCTTGCCAAATTTGGCATACAAATGAACGAGTTGGTTGTGGATGAAGGAATCTTTGGGTTGAAAAAGGTTAAGTTCTATGTGAGACTGCAGTCTCTTTGCTTGAATGAAGTCATTGGCCCGAGCACAATGAAGCACAAAACGAGTGTAATCATCAAAAGAAGCAGGTCCATGAGAGTACAACAGATCTATGGCTTGGTGAAGCTTTTGCTTGACCTTCACTTTTGGTTTGGTTAACTCAGCCTCTCTCCCACCACCACCACCAGATTCGGATTCAATCAACTTCATTCCATGCCTCACTCAGTTCTATGTTCTTGTCCTCATACCCAGCACTTCAACTTTAACCAAATAACATAATTCACTATTGAGTTTTATGTCTATCTGGCAAAAAGCATATGCACTCCTACACCCATCAACAAATAAAATTAGCAATTAAATCATTAAACAATGTATATTATAGTTGTTGGAAATAACAGTAAATGTCCTGACGAAATACTACATTCATGTATCTCATGTTAAAATGCCCTTAGTCCCCCACCCCCAGTTGTCTAAATTTAACAATAGAAATCAAGTTTTCTATTTAAACATGATATGCACATGAGCATTTTTTTTTTAATGAGCACAAAAATTGTTTACTAATCTAATTGATATTATTTTATTATTTGCATCAAATCCAGCATCATATGGAAATCATTTGATATTATCATGTAAAATATCAAATTAAAAAGGTACTCCATCAAGTTGAGTGACCCAAACTGAAATCTGTACAAATTACATACTATTGGAAATATAAATTTTTATATGTCATCAATGAAAACAACTCCAAATTTGCTAGCCTGAATTGGAGCCTTGATTTCTATGAAGATATATAAATCTAGGATTCCCAATCAGCTACCAAAGTCACATATCAGAAACACCATAAAAAAAGAATGTCTATTAAAATGTAAAAAATGACTAAGAGGCCACTCCCAAAATAAGATAGAGTAATTTACAACAATTGTCTCTCACCATAATATAATGATACGGTTTCAACTCATAGAATGAATTAAAAAGTACACACTCTCAAAGACCCTCAAAATTGATAGATGTGTGTGTGACTTCCTCACAGACCACTAAGTAAGTCTCATCTAAGGTATCAGTTTCCCTCCCTCTACCATGAACAACAGGTTCCAATCTCTGAAAGGGAAAATAATTAGGAGCATGGAGGCAATTTTAGTTTTTCAAAAGTTTGTCCTAGACTGAATATAAGGATTTAGCTATATCAGCTCTGAAATTTCCAATCAGTAGCAAAGTAAGCTTACAAGAGTATTTAGGCAAAGGAGGCATAAAAAATTTGAAGTTCAATTTCCAAAGCCAAAATAACAAACAAATAACTGTTCCAATATCTGAAATTTCAGTCTGAGATAATTCCTTACCGGCTTGATCAAAGATAATTCCTCCAGTTGCTCAAACTGACATTCCCCTGTATTTATATATTTATAATTAAGAAATATTGTAACATAATCAATTTGTTTAACCAGTTGCAACGCATTTGCTTAGTGTAGCAGAAATAGCTCTTAACATTGGATTTCCTGCAACAGTATCAGCACAGAGCTCTAGTCCCAAAATATGCAAATGTATAGCAAAAGGCTTTTGTTCAAATTTCAAAGGTGTAAATTGAGAAACAAGTTCTGAAAGTATCTACGAAAACAGGAATTTACCTTAATATTCAGTGACGGAGGAAATGCTGCATGTCTGTCTGGTGCAAACCATGCCGGAGAGAGAAAAATTAGGGATTAGGATAGCAATGAGTTTAAAGTATTTGGTTGCACGAGAATGTTGAAGAAAAAGAGTAGAAAGTTTTGTTGAGGGTGAGCAACAAATTTTCCAAAAGGAGGAAGAAAATTAAGCCTTGCTAACATACTACTGATCTTAAGAAGTTAAAAATGTTTTTTTATTATTATTTATAAAATATATTTTATTCATAAAGAAGATTTTTAAGTATTTAAAATTATTTTTAGATAAACGAGGTTAATAAAATGGATATTTTATATAGTATGTCGTTATGAGATAAAATACATTTGCTTTATTAAAAAATTTAAATTATATAATTTTCTTGTGTTTATTTTATTTTACAAAAGAATCAAATCAATGGAATTTAATATTAAAAAAAGGTTATCAAACTTAACGCTTATTTGTTGTAGTGTTTTTTTTATAGTTATTTTTTAGTGTTTGAAAGTTCATAAAAAGCTTACTTAGTTTTTATAGTTGCATCTTTTAATTCTTATACTTAAAAACTATTATTTTTAGTTTTTATAAATACTTTTGGATCCCATTAGATTCCTAGAGGAATCAAATGAATAATTTTTTCAAAGTTGATTATACTATTATTTTATTTTATAATAGAGACTATTTTTTAAATTTGGTTATGTAATTTTTTTTTATATTTAAAGAGTTTTTCATTTTAATGTCTTTTACATTATTTATATTTTTTTTTGCATGCTTTCTTTCCCAGTCTTAGTGCCTAATTTAAGTCCCGTAGAAGAGGGGCAACTTATAATTTCTTTTAACAAAAACAAAGAGTTAATCAAATAAAACAATAAGAAGTGAAATTTTACTAGAGCCTTTCCAATAGCAAAAAACATCTTAGAATGTTTTTAGTTTTTTTTATGAGTTCTCTTACATCACATTAATTTTAAGAATTTATAATTCTCTAAGAACTTAAAATAGATCTAACACATCGTCTCATTCTTTTGTATTTTTTTGAATGGGTCTTACAAATTATCTCTTAAGTATTCTTAAGTAATATAAGAATTGATTTTTCTACAAGAATAGTTTTTACACATGAGATTCACATCCTTTTCCTCCAACAATAAATCCAATTAAGAACAATTTAAGAACCTATGTAATAACTAGCTCCGGAAATGGGAAGATGGGGGTAAGATAACATGTGCGATTGAAGTTTTAAAGCAATTATTATTATTATTATTGAGGGTGTAGTAAGAGATATAAAGCACTTTAATCCATCAATGAATACCATATTGAATTCATATAACAGCATGAACGGGTAGAAGGTTATCTAAAATAGTACAAGTTTCAATCTTGTTTTGACTACGTGCTGAGGAGATTTGCATGGGTTAACTTTCAAGTTGTCTTTCTTCCCTTTAAATTCTAAAGAAAAGATTATTTCCTGTATTTTGCTTTTAATTTTACTTGCTTGGAAATGTGAAATGTTGAACACGCAAAATTACCACACAAAATAAGGCAAGTCTCCACACACAAAAACAAATGATTAAAATTCATACTCTACCTTGTAAGTCAAGCAAGAATAACAAACCCAATCTTAATTCTTAACACAAACCCAGAACAGAAGACTCGTTACTCGTTCGTTGCGAAACACCATGCACGAGCACGAGCATGTTGTGGAGTTCGAGGACATTCTTCCTTCCCCCTTCGCTCCAAACTTATCAGAATCGGAGCTCCGGGAAACGGCCTATGAGATGCTCGTGGGGGCTTGCCGGAGTTCGGGGCCCAAGCCGTTAACCTTCTTCTCGCACTCTGAGCAGTCTAACAGAGGAGGAACTCAGCGGATTCCGTCGCCTTCATTGTACAGGTCGCTGACTGTGACGGCGTCGTCGAGGAATGGAAGGGCGGCGACCACGGGGGAGTTGATGAGAGTGCAGATGAAGGTTACGGAACTCACTGACACTAGACTCAGGCGTGCCCTCCTCAGAGTAGCTGCAGGCCAGGTCTCTTTCTCCTCCTAATTTGTTTCTTTTTTTGTTTAGAGAAAACTTTTTGACCCAACTAGTATGTTTTTTGCTGAAAGTTATAAACTGAAATTCATTTAGAGGGCTATTTCTTCTTCCCTGAAAAAGGTTACATTTTTTTTATTGCTTAATGAATAAGTGGCATTGAAACGTGTGGACCAAATTCTGAAATTTCAACTCTGGGTTCTCGTCTTGTTGAAATAGCTAATACAGCAGGTCAAGTGTTCAGATTTTCCTAGTGAACAAGAGTACGAGGCTTGGCTAAGGAGGAATTTGAAGGTTCTCGAAGCAGGACTCATCTTGCATCCTCGCCTGCCATTATTGGATAAGGCAGACACTTGTGTACTGCGTCTGCAACAGATCATCCATGAAGGCCTTGAGAAGCCTATGGATATTGGTAAAAACAGTGAATCAATGCATGCACTTCGCACTCTTGTTATGTGATGTCTCTTGCTTGGAGGTCGTTTGACGGGTCTGTTCCCGAGACATGCCATTGGGCTGATGGCTTTCCACTGAACCATGGCATCTACCAAACTCTGTTAGAAGCATGTTTCCATAATAATGATGAAACCTGTGTGATACAAGAGGTTGACGAGGTCTTCGAGCTCATTAAGACGACCTGGGTTATGCTTGCAATGAATGAGATGTTGCATAATGTTTGCTTTTCCTGGGTCTTGTTTCAACGGTATGTTGCCAATGGTCAAGTGGATAACGATCTTTTGTTTGCATCGAGTAATCTGCTTGCACAAGTTGAGAATGATGCCAAGGCGATGAATGATCCGTTTATCTCAAAATCTTTGAGCTACGCATTGAATTTGATGTTAAGTTGGGCAGAAGAAAGGCTCCTTGCCTACCATGACACTTTCCATAATGGTAATATTGAATCAATGCAAAGTGTTGTTTCTCTTGCAGTATCCTCAGCAAAAATATTGGCAGGAGATATTTCTCTTGGGTGTAATAAAGAAGCTCATGTAGCCTGCACCAAAGTTGAAAATTATATTACATCATCATTGCATGCTGTTTTCGTTCAGGCAAGTTCAACCATTCAAACTCCCTTCCCTTCCCTAATTAAGCACAAACATTACTTTTCTTTCTTGACTTTAGTTTCCATGGAGTGTTAACATTTTTGCACTGTGAATCAATCAGAACTCATCTTAGCTATAACTTATGAAGTAATTATTATGAAAGTCAAGTTTACCATGTATGTAATTTTTACCAATCCTTCAAATCGGTCCTTTAAGCAGAAATTGGAGAAACTGGATCCTCGCATCAGCAAGCATGTACCTAGACAACACGATAAAGTCTTTTCAACTCTCTCCGTTCTTGCACGAGACATCAGCGAACTGGCTTTTAACGAGAAGGCAACATTTAGTCCCATACTGAAGAGGTGGCATCCACTTGCGGCTGGTGTTGCTGTTGCAACCCTTCATGTTTGTTATGGTCATGAGTTGAAGCAATATGTCAAGAGTGTTACAGAGTTGACTCCTGATGCTGTAGAAATGCTGATAGCTGCTGACAAATTGGAGAGAACTGGTACAGATAGCGGTGGAAGATTCAGTTGACAGTGAAGATGGTGGAAAATCCGTTTTAAGGGAGATGTACCCTTATGAGGCTGAAGCTGTAATTATCAATCTGGTCAAGTCATGGATCAAGACCAGAATGGATGGACTGGAGGAGTGTGTAGACAGAAATTTACAAGAAGAGGTATGCTAGATTTTGTAGCTGACAATCTATTCAAAGTCAAAATTATTTCTAAAAAAATGTTTTTTTAAAATATGAGATACCAGGCAAACTAAGATGGAGCAAAGCCTAAAATTAAAAAAAAAAAAAAACAATTTGTCAATACATGATTACCAAGTATTGTCTCTTTTTTTTTTTGTCATTTTCTTCTGCTAATGCTCGTGAAAAAAGAAATTTGAGATCTTCCGAAAGAAGTAGAAGCTAAACTATCTGTTAGTATAGGTTATTGTGAATCAAACACTAGAAATCTGGTATGTTTTTTGTTGTGTCATTACCCTAAAATTAAATACATGTTTTACTTTTCTTCTATTATTTTGAAGGTGCAGGTGTATCTAGTGTCTTCTCTTCTACAAACTTCATTTTGAAGTTCAATAATGCTTTATACTAGACCCCCCTTACTTGTACTTGCTCTAATAAAACAAAACTTTTTTCATTAATGATACATGACCTCACTTCATCCTTTTTCCTCCAGGTATGGAATCCGCGTGCAAATAAAGAGTGCTTTGCTCCTTCTGTTCTTGAGATTCTAGGAATCATAGATGACTCTCTGGAAGCGTTCTTTCTGTTGCCAATACCCATGCATGCAGCCTTGCTTCCTGAATTGATGTCTGCTCTTGACAAATCTCTCCAACAATACATTTTGAAGGCCAAATCTGGCTGTGGTATATATTTACTGCATACCATTAGATATACCAAGAGTTATTCAGTGATCCCCAAGATTACTAGGCTTTTAAATTTGATATGATCTAAAGGAAACCGCAATACTTTCACCCAATCATGCCGGCTTTGACTCGGTGTTCGGCAGGATCAAAATTTCATGGTGTTTTCAGGAAAAAAGGAAAGTCACAAGTGACTGATCAGAGAAGGATATTTCATCATGGAACTACAAACGTAGACAGCTCATTTGCATTACCCCAGTTTTGTGTTCGCATAAATACCATGCAGCGCATTGGCATGGGACTAAAGGTTTTGGAAAAGAGGACAATTTCCCGTCTTGGGAATTCTAAATCAACAAAAGAGTATGGTATAGAGGACAAGTTCAAGCTTTCTAAAGCTGCGTCTGTGGAAGGTATCCGTCAACTCTCTGAGGCCATGACATACAAAGTGATTTTCCAGGATCTGCGTTATGTTCTTTGGGATGGCCTGTATTTTGGTGAAGTTTCATCCACTAGAATTGAGCCTTTTCTTGAGGAGCTTAATCAATGCTTGAAGATTATTTTGTCTACTGTGCATGACAGAGTCATAACGCATGTAATTACTGAGGTGATGAAGGCTTCTTTTGATGGGTTCTTGTTGGTTTTGTTAGCTGGGGGTCCAGCACGTGCTTTCTCCCTCGAAGACCATGTTATAATAGAGGAAGACTTTAAGCTTGACTGATTTGTTTTGGTCCAATGGAGAGGGTTTACCTGCTGATTTGATAGAAAAGCAGTGTACCACTGTTAAAGAAGTGCTTCCCCTGTTCCGCATGGATACTGAAGACTTGATTGAGCTATTCAGTGAGCTTATTCTGGGAATGTATGGCTCTTCAGCCAAATTCCACTTGCCATTGCCAACAACATCCGGTCAGTGGAGTCCAAGAGAACCAAACACTATTCTGCGAATTTTTTGTCATCGAAGTGATAACACAGCACTAAGTTCCTTAAGAAGAACTACAACTTGCCCAAGAAGTCTAACCGCTAACAAATAAAACATGGTATGACGCAAAATGCTATTAATCAACGAATAACACAATCGAAGAAACCAATTTGTTCACTTGCTGCAGCAGATGTGCCACGATGCTTTTAATGACGACCTAAGTATTTGTAAAATGTAATTAGTTTTTTTTTTTTTTTTGTAAATTGTAATTAGTAATTGTTTGTTTTGGTACAGGTAAATAAATCCCTTTCATATTTTCTTTCCCCTCCAAAGGACTTGAGATAGGAAGTTTGAAAAACTAACGTGGTAAAATCATAATCTTTGATACAGTAAGTAGATGATTTGTCCATTTTTGTTATTTATATTCCCTGTAAAGCCGATCAAAAACTCGTTTTAAAAGCAGTCAGTTCGGCCTGCATTAGGATAACCCATTCATTCTAGGCAATTACTTCCTGCACCTCCATAATTGTTTCATGCACCTTTTTAAGCTTTTCCGAAAGGCTAATCCAAAATGTAAATTTACATTCCGGATTAGGTGCAAGAAGCATTTGCCTTCACTCTAGTTGTGCTACATTAAGGTTAGCCCGTCCATTCTGCATGGCCTGCATTTTATGACTGTCAGTTATAATACCATTACTTGGCAAAAAAAAAAACTCTAATAGTCATCCAGCAGAAGAACAACACTGGAGGGGAGGGGAGTCTTGAAGAATTGCAGAGCTAAGTAATATGGATGTTACCGACAATAAATATTAACTTGTTATTATGGATAAGAAATCACTAAAACAAATTTCAATGAATCTGGATGATCATTAATCTACTACACCCACAGCCTCTGTACGCCACAGTCGGTAGCTAGAAATATAATTGACACAGTAGAAAGAAAGTGTTACAGTGATACTCAAAAATTGGATGCCAAAAACACACACAACGAAATGTGGTCTGCAAAACAAAGAAACATAAAACAAGCATATTCATTTGACAGGTAACCAATGGTCAGGCCACAGTATCGTCCAATGGTTGATAAGCATATTCTCTTCATTAGGTGGATGGAGCCAAATCTTCATTCTTACAAACCAGAATCTGCATGCATGACAGACTTCCCAGAAATTAATAAAAATGCAACCTATAAGAATGACAAAAAGCATACACAGAACTATATAAAACTTACAAATAGATTTGAAAAGACAAAGCTTCGAAGCAACTGTTTTCAAAAAGGCTGAAGCCAAGAAACTTCTAAGAAAATATATCAGAATCTATTTGTTGAATGTTGGGGAAGATTTCCCGTAGGATTCCAGTATAGTTGGGCGTCTTAGCCTGCAAGAAACAAGCAAGATTAATTCTTAAAGAGATACATCATATAACTGAAAAGTATCCAACAAGGTATAATATAACATTGAATCTAACATTGAAGGATAATTATATATTTGTCAAAATAAGCTTCCTCCCAGAAACCCAAATACTTGGGGAAAAAAAAATATAACCAACAGGGATGAAAGGCCCAGTGCTGAAAATATAAAACTGTCCAAAAAACAAATGATACTTTTACAAAGCCTTCATCTATTTCACCAGCCATAGCCACAAATGAAACAGTAAATAAATGCTACATTGCAGGGCCGGCCCAACACATTGGTAGGCCTAAAGCAAACTTCGAAATGGGGCTTTTTCATTGACTAAAAAAATATGGGCCTTTTTCTAAACTAATAAAATATTTAATAAAATTAATATGTAGGTGAGAGCGAGTAAAATGAAGGGAAAAAAACATTTGAGGCTTTCCGTGCATGCGGGATCGACCACAGGACCCCATGCATAGTAGTGCTAAGTGTTACAACTGAGCCATGGCCCTTGATAACACATATGCTTAATATACATATATTAATAGCAAAAACTTTATTTTTTGGTGGGCCCAAAAGAAAGGGCTTGGGCGCCTTACCCTTGGGCCGGCCCTGCTACATTGCATTGGAGAATGTAATAATCAATGACAACCAACCAAATTCACTTGAATAATCAATCAGCACAATTAAAACTTGTGGCTTGTCCATTTAAATGAACCTCAGTTAAGATTATCCACACTTTATGCCCACAATTCAACTCCTAACAAGGAAAAAGATCCAACAAAAAGGAAAGGAAATTCATGGAATATTGCTAACAAATAGCCAAATCTTCAAATATAAAGGTTTCAAGGGGGAAAAACAAATTTGTAAGGCTAGTAACCATACACATGGGTTATTTTTTAGGTAGATGGTGGTAAGCTTCTCTTTTGAACCAGAGACTGCCTCAGCAATTCCTTCAAGTGATGCTATTTGGTTATCATTAAGCCACAAATCTTCCAATCTGCAATAAATTAAACGAGGCAATGAATCTACCAATGTAAGAACATATAAAAGATTATCTGTGGAGCCTGAAACAGAGAAATATGCATACTTTGTCAGGTTCACAATGTCATCCACTGAAGTTATCTTATTTGATGATACATCTAAAACCCGAAGATTGACCAACGATGACAACCCTTCCATTTTTGCAATACCATTATGGCTCAAGTACAGTTCTTCTAGAGCTACACAACCCTGTACCCAGAATCAAGAAACAAAGTTAGAATACACAAACAAAAGTAATAATAGTATCAAGAGTTTAATTCTATGCACTATCAGTATAATAATGTCAACTAATTAGAAATCATGGTAAGCAATACTTTTAAGATAGTTTTTGTATAAGTCGTCGAACTTCTTTCCATACATATCAATTGTTATTGGATGACAGTTTAAAAATCCTCTACAAAATGAGTGCATAGACTGTTTACTATAATAATAATAATCCCCAAATTCATCAGTAAGCTCAAATTTGTGGATTCAAATTGAGGGCAGCCGCAACATGGGATTATTGGGAGAGGGCAAACCTCAAATCCCGTCATTGAAGTGAGACGATTGCTTTGGAAACTAATCTTTTTAATGCATTTGAGACCACACAGATTCACAACTTTAATTCGATTCTGCCCAAGCCACAGCTCCTGCAAATTCTCGAGGCTCTGTAAATTCTCCATCACCTGGATCACAAACGTAGACATAAAAAAAGAGCGTAGGAAAACAAACAAAGCACGCGGTAACAACTTAAAGCTGTGACGTCAATTTACCCGTAATTTATTGGAGCCGAGTTCAAGAATCTGGAGCTGATGGAAGTGCTCGATCTCCTCAATCTTCGCAACTTCGTTGTTGGACACGTAGAGTTCCTTGAGGGTATCGGAGACCCTGGACAAGCCATGTAGCGAACTAATCTCGTTGAACGCAACATCGAAAACCAGAAGTTTCTTAAATACGGTGACATCAGGAATGTTCTTCAATTGATTATCGCGCAGCACAAGCTCCTGCATTAGATAAAATAAAAAAAGCGTTTCAGCAATTCGAATTCGTCCGTCCATCCGTTAATAGACGGAGTTAGCTACCTCGAGAGAGGAAATGGCGTTCCAGGAAGAGAGAGGGAGAACGGCGGCGTCGGTGATGAGGTTTTGGCGGAGGGAGAGCTTCTTGAGATGGGAGAGGTTCCCTATGCGCGGGTCCAGCGTGGACAAGCGATTCGCGGTGAGGTCCAACTCGGTGAGGCTGGGTGGCAACTCGACCGAGTCAAGGTCGTGGAGCTGGTAACTCGAGAGATCCAGAAGCGTCGATGAAGGATCGTCTTCGTCCGGTTCCGGAACCGCTATTGATTCCACTGCCTCCATCTTCCAACTAAACAATCTTAGGA
Source organism: Glycine max (assembly GCF_000004515.6). NCBI lineage: Eukaryota > Viridiplantae > Streptophyta > Magnoliopsida > Fabales > Fabaceae > Glycine > Glycine max. The sequence goes on along the minus strand of NC_038244.2, from coordinate 2,742,749 downwards.
TTTCACTATCTGCCTCAATCACATTGCCCTGCAACAACGCAACTCAAACTCTTATGTTTTTTATTTATATATACGTGTCTGCCCATCTGGGCCGAGCCTGGGACACGGCCCGCTACTTTTTTAAGGGCTTTCCTTAGTATCCTCTTTTTTCTAATAATTTCATAATACCTAAAATGCCATTATCCTATTTTAGAATAAAAAATTCATAATACCTAAAATGCCCTTATCCTAAAATGCCGTTAAAGAAAAGATAAAATATTTTCGAGCCTTATCCTAAAATGCCCTTATCCTAAATTTTAATAAAAAATTATTTTTTTATTAAAAATTAAATTCAGATAATCCTTAAATAATTCAATTTTAACTTTTAACATTAAACGCTTGTATTCAATTATTTACTTTTTTGAGCCTTATCAAAATTACTATGCAGAAAAAATGTTTTTGTAAAAAAAAAGTACAAAAAAATAAATACTTGGAGGCCCGTCCTTTCTTCTTTGGCGCTCATGCATTGCCACTGGGATGGTTCGTTTTGGACCATGTAGCAGCACAGCGATACTATTATGTCTATGCATAGTTTTAGGTTCTTGCAACTTATATTCCCCTGTCGTCGTTGTTTCTCTACCCAAAATTCTGTGTTTCGATCTCTTCTGGATTATTCTGGAAACGACCCAGTAGCGTTGATAGCTACTCAGTTGAGTAATTGCGCTACTGTGAGGGAACTTAACCAAGTGTATGCCCACGTTTTAACGACGCACTTTTTGATCTCCAATCCGGCGCCGTTTAATTGGAACAACATTGTAAGGTCATACACTAGGCTAGAGGCTCCACGCAATGCACTTCGCATCCTCGTTTTCATGTTAAGGAATGGGGTTTTGCCCGATTGTTACACCCTCCCCATTGCTCTCAAGGCCGTGTGCCAAACATTTGATGTTAACCTTGGGAAACAGCTTCATTCCATTGCTATCAAGATTGGACTGCAATGTAACGAGTACTGTGAAACGGGGTTTCTTAGCTTGTATCTTAAAGCTGGTGAATTTGGAGGTGCCCGTATGGTGTTTGACGAAAATCCTGACCCAAAGCTGGGTTCTTGGAATGCTGTAATAGGTGGGCTTTCCCAAGCTGGCCTTGCCAGGGATGCGATAAGTGTGTTCCTCAATATGAGGAGGCGTGGTTTCATGCCAGATGGTGTGACCATGGTTAGTGTTATGTCGGCTTGTGGAAACATTGGTGACCTCAACCTGGCTCTCCAGTTGCATAAATGTGTTTTCCAGGCTGAAGCTGGTGCGAGGACTGACATTTTGATGTTGAATTCGCTGATTGATATGTATGGGAAGTGTGGCCGGATGGATCTGGCTTACAAGGTTTTTGCAATGATGGAGGAACAAAATGTATCGTCGTGGACGTCCATGATTGTTGGGTATGGGATGCATGGCCATGTGAAGGAAGCGCTTGATTGCTTCTGGCGGATGAGAGAGGCTGGGGTGAGGCCAAATTTCGTTACTTTTATTGGAATGCTAAGTGCTTGTGTGCACGGTGGGGCAGTTCAAGAGGGGAGATTTTACTTTGATATGATGAAGAATGTTTATGGCATAACACCCCAATTGCAGCATTATGGATGCATGGTGGACCTTCTGGGTCGAGCAGGATTGCTTGAGGATGCCAGAAGAATAGTGGAGGAGATGCCTATGAAGCCAAATTCTGTAGTGTGGGGGTGTCTTATGGGTGCGTGTGAAAAATATGGGAATGTGGACATGGCAGAATGGGTAGCTAAGCATTTGCAAGAATTGGAACCTGGGAATGATGGTGTTTACGTGGTGTTGTCTAATATCTATGCCAATAGAGGCTTATGGAAGGAGGTGGAGAGAATAAGATCGGTAATGAAACAAGGAAGGCTTGCTAAGGTTCCTGCCTATAGCCTGGCAACAAATTCAAATTGAAGATTCAATAATAATTTATTTTAGCATTGGGGATTTTACACTCAATTATGGTTCTGCTTGTGTCGATTGTGACTTGAAAATTAAAATGTTTTTCAGAAATGTATACTCCAAAAACAGAATGTTTCCACAACCATTATTTTTTTTTTGTTAGAGGGCAGGGTGGTGGGAGGAAGACCAAAGTTTAGGTATGGATAGCTTCCTAGAAAGTAGGGAAATTTTGATCTGTAAATTCTCTGCTGTTAATTACAATATAAGTTGATTTTTAATTTAACATTTCATGGGGTAAGGTTAAAATCTAGATATTGTAACTGAGATTGAGAATCGCATCGTTACCTGATGTGCATACATAACTATTAATTAAACATATACCGAGTTCAGCCATATGATTTAAGAAATGGATGCTTTTCCTTGATAACAGTCACAGAACTCCATAACCAGTACTTTCCTATCTAAACTCTTAAGTGAATAAGGAGTCAAATTCCACTACATGATATAGTTGGAATTGGATTTTCCATTTGTCATTTTCTCTTTAGTTTTCTACGATGTACCGACTGCTAGGCTCACAATCTTGGTAGGCTTGTTAAATTTTCGAGTTATTTGTTTCTGGAGTACTGAATTTATTTTCTAAATTTCATTTATTTTTATTTTGGATAATATTTTTAGGGGCTTAAATAAATATAGGAGTTCCAACTTTTATGACCTGAGAGAAATTTGTTGATAGAAAAATCATGAGACCATCACATAGAATTGTTGATCCAAAGGAGTCTATCCATATCAGCTATTGCTGATGTATGCCTGGTCCCCTGCAGGTGCTTTTGCGTTAGAGTTTAGAAGCTGATCTGGTACGTGGATTATTCCACATCTTCATCCAGTGTTCATGAGCCTAATATGATATATTTATAAGGTCCGATCAGTCCTGATATTATATTTTCCATTTTTAATTTTTACATTTATTCTATACTTTTATTTATTTATATTATATTTCACATAATATCTATCACACATTTTATTTTTCTTATCTTCCCATTTCTCTGTCTTTCGGCTCATGAGTGTATACACGGATACACAGCTTTTCCCCGTATTTCTATCATCCATGCATCCCATGAGTGTATATATATACACGGATGAACCTGGGTGTGGAACAAACATTTTTGCATGTAAATGTAATAATAGCCTAGTAGGTCTCGATACTCTTTTGAAGAATCCCAATCAATGTAATGCTCTAACTAAGAACGGGGTACTGTTGGGTAGGTGTGGGCGCGTAGCTCTGCCAAATGCAAACAATTAAAGTGCTCTCTTTTTGTGGTGTTATCTTTTTCTCAGCTTTTTGAATTATGAAGGAGTAAAAGTGTAAAACCAACTACGTGTTGCAACTTTCTAATGTGATTCTCATAATGAAGTACGTTCGTCTGACCCAAAAAAAAGAGTAAGATTTAGGAACTAGGCATCGCATGTTACCTCAAAGTCAAGTACAGCGTATCATCAACGTCAGTATATCTGGTTTTGATCTATTCTTGGTTTTAGTTCTGGTAATGGTCGGTACTATTGCCTCGTATCTGTCCACCAACGGCTACCAAAGTTGGAGTGTGTTGTTGACCTTATACCTGCGAACCAAACCAATTTGTAGGATTTGCCTTGCCATTAACAATCGTATAATAACATTGATATACCAATACTGAATTGTTTTGTTCTTTTTTTGTGATACTCTCCATATATAAAAACTACTTTTAAGTACCGACTAAACCAATTCAAATTGAGTGCACCTGCTTAGAGGAACAAAACTCTGCCAAAACACGTTTTCTCCATTTCATAATAGAATAATTATAATCATTCATCTATTTTCTCATTTATCTCATTTCCACCACATTTTTTTTTCTATTATGTCACTTATTATATCTATTGCTTTTTCCCTCAACTTTTTCTTTTTTCTTCCCATCTCTCTCCTCTTTCCCCCTCAAAATAGGGTGAACCAATATCACTAGTTCACTACTCTTCATAATATTAGGAATCTTGGGACTTGAACTCCTTGTCATTGTATTAGCAGTGAAAGCTAATCGACTTAAACAAAGCTTAAAATAACTGAAAACAAGTGTCATTCACAACAATTACATTGAACTTAGCCTATACAGGTTTTCAAATTCAAGAAAAAGAATACTGCATATCTAAATGAAACCTGGACTAAATTGTGCAGCTAGTGATCTCTTGGAGGAAAATATCTGCAACGTTACATTCCCTATGAATAATTACATCATACATAGTCATGAATCATGAATTAAAGAAAGAAGACATCCTGTATAGCCTAGGAGCTTACTCCTTAGAGCTCTGTAATTTTATTTTATTTTTGTAAGGAAAAGTGGCATCTATGAACACTCTTGTTTACAATTATGAGAAACATAATCTTATAAAAACCAAACTAGCTATCTCCATCAATTTCTGAATTGCGTTTGATGCCTGAAGGGTCGACTTGAGTAATACTTACTGTATTAATTTCTTCATCAGCATGGTTCTTTGATGCTTCCCAATTCACTTCAACAGTGTTATCTTCTACATATGTGACTTCATAAATGTGTTTTCTAAACCAACTTCCTTTGCCAGCATTTGAAATGTTTTCTTCATGCACTATTTCAGTTTCATTAACATTAGGTGGGACACCATTTTCATCATGAAAGCTTTGAACCTCATTTATTTCCTCTGTCACTTCAGCATTTTTGTCATTATCGGCCACATTTTTGTGCATCCTGGTTTCCTTTTCTCTAATTTTGGGCCACTCATCCCCATCATTCTCCATTTTTGAGAAATCTGATGTAGCATTCTTTCTAACCTGCACTTCCTTTAGCTGTTCCCTGAGTTGTACTTCTTCTTCTTTGTCATTACTTTTAGAATCATTTATTATTGGTATCCTTGGGTATTTCTCATTGCCATGCTCTTTGTGACCTGACTCACTTCTTGATTCTAAACCAACCTTTTCAGATTTTGTTTTGGACAAATGTTTGTGTTGAATTTTGGATGATAACTCAGGTTGAGTACTTTCTGGTTCAAGTTCCACTTCTTTTCCTCTGCTGAATATCTCATAGATATGTCCAAACTCTTCTTCAGCCTTATCTTCCTTGGCTCCACCAGACCCATCATCCCTGCCATTACTTGACTCATTAGCTTCTCCTGCAGAATCTACATTTCCTGAGTCAGGAAAATCCATTTCATCTAACCGTGATGGCATCCCTTTACGCCCCAACAATATAGCTCCATCAAACTCGGTTTGATCGCTATAGTTCTCTGTATCGTTTCTCGAGTGCTTGACCTGATATAACAGCCATGCACCAACAGCCAAAACCAGGATCACCTTCAATGCCTGCATTATGTTAGCCCCTTTTGGTCTCTGGACTCTTCCAAAAGATTGGTACTCCATTCTCCTGCATGAGTCAACGTCTTTGTCAAGGCTTAAAGAAATATTCAGAGGATTCATTTGACATTATAACATGTTGATTCTTGCATTAATTCCAGAAATGTAAAATTACTAGTAAATCTTGACAACCAGCAAGAGAGGACAAACAAATCCAACTAACAATTACAGAAAGAAAACAGAAGCATGTGCATGCACCGCCAAAACTACTCTATTAAATAATGACTTGAAATTGAATCCAAGAACTAAAAAGTCAGGCCAAAAAAAAAGTGCAATTGATTCATTCAAACATAGGGGAAGAGAAGTATTTCTTCCGTGGTAGATGCTATTGGAATTGCAAACAACTGATCAAAATAAAAAAAGAATCGCAAACCAGGTCAATCATCAAGTCAACGGGCACATTTATTGGCAATTTCTATTCCAAGAAACAAGTATGGGCATGAAAAAAAAGAGAAGAAAGAAAGAAAGAAGAAAAGATTAACAAAGATTATAGAGGCATAGAAAATTCAACAGAAAAATGAGGAGCAAGAAGTGGACCTTTTGGTCTTGTTTTGTTAACGGAGCCGAGCAAGTGATGGTATTATTTGTTCTCTCTGGGAAAACTGTTGTCCAGTCTATTTGTGCTTTAAAATTATAGTTTGAAGAAGAAGATCAAAATTAATACTACTACTTTGGAAGTACAGAAGAGTAGTTGAGAGTGCCCAAAAGTGGCAGTTAACATTTTGTCGCCATCTCTAAAATAATCTTGAGACTCTTCAACACGCAACTCAACATGTCAAAGTCAAAACACATCACTCAGAATTCAAATGACTTATTAAGCCTTCCAGTTCGAGTACGGCCTTTTTATAGGGCTTTCTTTTTTCACGGAGTTGGGCACGGCCCGTTTGTATCACTGCACGAACCACTATTCCGATAGGCATCAAATTAGTACGTTGGTCTTAAAATTGTCAGAATATTCTTGAGCTTCTTCAATTCTAATTCCATAAAAAATATATATATACTTTAATTTAATTTTTTAAAATTTTATTTTCCATTGATATTAAAGATTAAAATGAATTATTTTTCTTACGGAATCAAGGAACTAAAAGAGTATTCTAAAAAGTCGGAAAATAAAAAATTAATACTTATATAAACCTTGGGTGAGGCAAATGAATATAGAGTTATATATATATGACATGAAATTAAATTACACTAATTGGAATCATATTCTATATCAAATAATAAAAATAATATAATAATTATTAAACTTATGTAATTTTTTAAAATGTTACACCTATTTTCATCCGTTGATCTTAAATTAATCTAACACTTATGATATATTCGTTAAAGTGAGGCACGTGACCATCAAAACTGTGTATTATGCAGTCCAACTCAAATTCTTTTCCGTATTGTAACACCTCTGTCCTCTGGTATGCAATGGCATATTGCCTCCTGTACTACTTGCATATTTTTCAGCCATTAATACTAGCAATATATGCAGCACTTGAATTGTACCCATACTAAAATTGATTCAATTCAAGCACTTTCCGCCATTAAACAAGCATGACCAATTAAAATTGTATAAATACAATTTAATTGATTTAAATCAAACCCAAATTGCACTTGAAATTGTACTCTTCAATAATATGACTATTTGTTTTTTTTGCTGAATTTATTTTTTGTTTTTTCTGAATTTATTTTCTGTTTTTGCTTAATACTATTTGGTAATCCACTAGAATTTTGACTATATGAAAATCGTAAACTAAAAGGATGGTTTTTTATTCTTCAAAGGATATGGTAGAGAAACATTCACGTTTAAAAGTTTAGGGGGTGTTTGGTTTGGTTGTTTTTTGTTTTCATTTTCACTGAAAATAGAAAACGGTAATGAAAATGTGTTTGGTTGGATTTCTGAAAACATTTCAAGTGAAAATGAAAACAGGAAACAACCATGAAAATAATAAATTTTCGTTTTCAGTGTTTTCAGTTGAAAATAGAAAACTCATTTCGGGTAGAATGAAATTATGATAACAATGAATGTAATTTTAAGCAAATATAAAAATACAAAAATACAAGAAGTCAATACATCATTTCAGTATTTTTATTTCATGAGAACAGAAAACAAGAAGCGAAACCAAACATATTTTCAGAATTCTAATCTTTTGAAAATGAAAACAGTTTTCAGAAAATGAAAACAGAAAATCTAAACAGAAAATGAAAATGCAAACTAAATACATTCTTATTGTTTCTTATGCCGAATAAGAGATTAAATTTAGTAATTGAGGAAGCAGGAAGACATGTGTTTTGGTGATTGGATAATAAAATAAATCAATGCAAAGACGGATGACACTTCTCTACTCCACAAAAAAGGACGACTGGTTTGGTGATTGCAGTATTTGTAAATTTATTAATGGATGCTTCAAATCTCATTTCAGCACACATACTGTGGGTATGAGGTTGAAATCGAGAAATGGGAAGGGAACTTTGAAGGTCACGTGCCTCACTTTAATGAATATATTAGAAGTGTTAGATTAATTTAACATCAACGGATAACAAATAGGCACCGAATATAATTTGATCCATAATTAATTTATATATATATATTATGATAAAAGCAAGTTGAGTTAGCACGAGGAGTGATAACCAACTAAGGTGAAATTGCTTTACATAACAGAAAGAACCTAATTCACATTTATATTTGCCAGTCCTGGGTTCTTCAATTATAACCACTCAACCATTATCCATGCTAACCCCAATGCTTGCCATGGTTGCTTTACCCACCCTTGTCTTCATATGTTCCATAATTCATTTGCGCCCCATGGTTTACCCACGCATAAAGTGAATAATTAAACTCTTGTACCTTTGCTCTGCACCAACACCAAGCTTTCTATTCAACCATATTGTCCAAATTAGACTCATCCACATAAACCACCAAGCTAATTTCTGGTTAGGTCCTCTTAAGTTGCCAAAAGTATTGTTGACTATTTGCAGGTAGTACTAGTTGATCACCCCACCACGTATAGCATTTGTTCCATAAATCATGTGTCCTCCTGCACTCAAAGAATAAATGCATGGTGGATTCCACTTCTAGGTGACATACTGCACAGATTATTTGATCCCACTGGTATTAGGTCCATCGTCCTCGGCTATTATAATCTGGCATGCCACTCTGATTTAATAGATTTTAAAAAATAAATAATAGAACATTATCTTAAAAATTTAGGATTAATATAGATATTATTATAAATTCATGAAAGTTCTATATAGTATGTGAAACTAATGATCAATATTTATAATCTTGATTTTTTATTTTTAAAAAAAGGAGGTTTTGTTTGCCCTGCCCTTATGATACTGGTGGTCAATATATGTAACATTTTGATAATTGCAATTAACGTTTTAGATATTTTATATGCAATTCGATACATCTATATTTATATAAACTGAAAAGTTACCGAATACAAATGCACAACGTAGTTTCGCAGACACATAACTTAAAAGGTTAAAGAGTATTTATACTAAAGATGTGCATAAATACAAAATAACCTTCCACTCGTATCCAACTAAATGCGATATATATAAAAAATTATATTATCAATACATAATTAATATTAATTAAAATTTATTGGTAACACTCCTCTGTTGAAAAAAAAAGATTTTAAATTATTCTAAGAGTGAATCCAACATGCGAGTGTTTAAATTAGAATAATGACTTAAATTCTGTAAAGTATTGAAAAAGTGAATTATGAGTTATCCATTAGGAATTTTCTTGTTTTTCTCTCTATTTATTATTATTTTATAAAGTGAACTGTAGCAAATTTGAGTGTAAAGAAATTCAAAGTCAAAGGTGTCCGCTCGGAAGAGGACGAGGCTAAGGAAACTCTCGATAATTTCTTCATCTTCTAATAATAAAATATTACTCTATTGAATAAATAAATAAATAAAACACTACCTTACTTTCCCACTCTGTAACAGTGTAAGGAAAGTTGAATACTGAATGACACACACACGCAAACACAAAAGGAAAAAAAAAAACTTTTCCATCAAAAGATTCAATGCAAGCATAACACGGTGAGCGAAAAGGAATTTTATTTTTCAGGAAATTATTTGTTTAGAAAATATTTTCCTTTCTCGTTCTTAATTCGCCATTGCCCGACAATATATATTTTTATTTTATTTTTTATTAGTTGTATTACATTTGATTTACTAAAAAAGTCATACATTAATGATTGAATACTAAATTATTCTTCGTTAATTAGTGTAATTTTAATTTAATAAAATTATAATTTAATATAAATTTCATAAATCTAAATTTACAGTATGATACATCATACTTAGTATATAAAATAATTTATATTATCAATGTATCATACATTTTAATTAAACATTAGTTTAAATGTATATATTAATTTTTATTAAATAAAAAGTGTACTAAGGTACACAATATTTTAATGTCTAATTTCTTCCTAACTAAATTTTGACATTTTTAAAAATTAAAAGTTTTAAAATATAGGGTTTTATAATTTTTATCATCATTAAAATAATTTTACATAACTTAACTTAACTTTGCATATGTTTTTATTTTTCTAAATGCATATATTCATGTATAAATGAGATACACATAAGTATTTAAATATAATATTTTGGTACAAATGATTGCGTATATTTTTTTTTTTTACTTACTTTTATTTTTTATTTTTTGGGACATTCCCCCCGTCGTCTTAACTTATATCTTATCTGCTCAACTTATTCTTAATTAATGTGAGAATTGATGTTTCATACTTAAATTTTCATCACTAGAATCGGTGGCCATTAGACATTGGCGGAATATAAGACAATTTTTGGGCGGATAGCGACATATTATATAAGACAAATTTTAGGTGTAATACGTAAGTATTTTGTGTAGTCCTCCTTTTCAATTGAAATTAGAAATTTATATTTCGATAATATGTGTCAATTAATTTTTAATGTCTTTCTTGTCATTGAAATCGTAAAATTAAAAGTCTAATTTGAATTTAAGAACACAAAAAGACCTAGATGCAGCTCCTAAATTTTGCCAATCATGTATATCCTCGACTTACGTAAGGTTCATGGTTTATTTGGGCTTCCACGAGAAGACGAGAATGCCACGTTTCCAAAGTAGTTGATGCTATTTATGATTCATCGTGATTGCAATTTTGTAGATATCATTAGGCTCCACTTGGCATTAGTTCAGCGTGTGATACTGATACCGTTATACTACCTGGAGTGACTTATATTTTTCCATGGTTTATTTAGCATATTAATCAAAATCGAGTGGTGCACAATCAATTATTTAGTTATAGCTACTGTATATAGTTTGCTCAGTCTTATTGTCATATTTAATTTTAAAAATGTTAATATCAAATCTTATACTCTCGAGTGCGATAGTTGTTATTTGGTATCATTATCGGTCTTTTACAAAGGAAACTTAATTAATGGCCGGAGCAATCACTCCTCTCTTATGATTGTATTCGAAAGGGATTGCAAGACGATTATGGATCTCTTGTTTTTGCATACGTGGTGCAATTATGTTGGAAGATATCCATGATTTGTGTCATTTTTTTTACTATAGGTATTTAATTTTTATGGGAGAGAATTTGTTCGAGCCATAATTTTTTTTTAATACAGATTAATGATTTATTGCAAAAATGACATCGTATTTATATAATAAATTTGAGAAAAAGGTCTACATACTATATAATATAAAATAAATTTATATATATAATAAGTTATATATATAATAATAATAAATTTTAATCATTCAAATACAAATTATTATGTATAATAAATTTATAGATTTTTATAATAATCATCTTTAAATTTATATAAATAATTATTTTTTGATTGAATAGTTTAAATAAGATGACAAAAAAATAGTTTGATTTTTTTCTTTATATTTTCACTTGGTTTATATAAAATTGTTGAAAGTACTATTTTTTATATTTTAAAAATAAAAATAAAACCTAATTTTTATTCAATATCAATTAATATATAATCACGATAGATATGACTTTTAACTAATTAGTATTAAAAAAACTTATCATATATATATATATATATATATTTGTAATTAGACAATAAATAATGTGAAAATTATTTATATCTTCAATACATAAATTATTCTTTTAAAATAAAGTAAATATAAAAAATATTATTTATAATTATTAATAAAAGAATTCTCATAGTATCTAGCTAAATGACAGATGCTATCTATGAGGACGTTATATTTCATCCTATTAAAAATTAGGTTAAATATCATTTTTTAAATGATTACAAGTATTAACTACAGCATTCTTATAATTATGTTTCATGGCAATAATAGAAGCGTGTTGCACGGTTGCACTTGCACAGACTCCTTTAAATAGCTCCTAACCCTCTCTCCCGTGGCATACCAAAAACACATTCTCTCTCTCTCTCTCTCTGTAAATACTAAAAAAGAAAAGAAGAAAAACAAATAAACAGTGATGGAAATTGAGGCAAGCAGGCCGGTGGTGGCAAAGAAGGTATGGAACATGGTACGCGTGTTGTTCTTCATGCTGAGAAAGGGCATAGCCAAGAGCAAAATAATGGTGGAGTTCCATCTCATGCTCAAACGTGGGAAACTTGCACTTAACAACCTCATCCTCAACCATCACTACTACAACATGCAGACCTCCTTCTTCACATGCCGATCCCACCACCACAGCACCTTCATCTCCCCAAGCGACTACGAGTTCAGCTGCAGCAACAGCCCTGCCATCCCCACCAAACGCACCAACCGCTTTTCCACCAAATCCCTCTCCTCAGTTCAGAAGGTTCTGGAGATCCTCAACAACGAAAACAATATTAATTCTCCCTTTCCTGGCTTCGGAAAGAGCCCTGCTTCTGTCAGACAGCTAAGAGTCACCGACTCACCCTTCCCTCTCAAGGACGAAGAGGATAGCCAAGTCGACGTGGCAGCCGAAGAATTCATTAAGAACTTCTATAAGGACCTCAACTTGCAAAAAAAAATGGCATATCTTGACTCCCCCTATCATATTTCCTGGAACAGATGATCCATCAATATTACTACTGTTTTCAACTTCAGTATTTCCAGGGAGAACTTTGTGCCCGCATTCGACTTAAAATCTCACATGAACCAAACCTTCTGCATATTTTTGGCTGCTATATATATATCATCAAAGTTGCATGATCATATTTGCACGCTGACATGGATGACTACTCAAGTCACGTGACCGACTTTGTTGCTTTCGTTTTATGCAGCAGCTTCTTTGTTTTTTTTGGATCGGTTCTTGAGAGATGATTGTCTTGATGTTTATTTAGTGTTTTTGCATATACTGTCTTGTTTCGGTTCACTACACTGTACTATATTAGTGTTTGGAACTGTTTTTTTTTTCCCTGTATTTTTGGGTTTTGAATGTTGGTGATTAATGATGGATAGAAAAAGAAATGAAAGGAAAAAAAGAAATAATAAAAGGAGATGTGATGTGTTTGTTAAATTGTTTGTGCCTGTCTTCCTCTAGTGGTTTGGAATTTCTCCGCTCCCGATAAAGCAAGAGCATTGCACCTACTGCAACTTTGCTCAATAAATTAAAGTGGGGGGAGGATTAAAGCAAGAGCCTTACGTTTCGTGCCTATTGGTTATATGCAGAAATTTAATTTACAGCTTTTCAAGGTTGGTGAGTTGGAAATTGGCTTTATTACACCCTTTATGTCTTTCTTGTCCCTCAATTGCTCTTTCTCTACTATGCTACTTCTCGCTCATCTATGGACTAGTTCTAAATTTCTCCTTTTTATAAGGGACTGTACAGTACTAGTTCAATTTCAAAACTGCCAAATAAATTTTTGAGCTAATAAAAAATAAAGTCCTATTTTTTTAACAAGTTATCTTAAATTCTTATGAAGTAGAAGTATTTTTTCCTATTTATCTTTAATAAATGGAGTTGGGTGGAAACATAAATTAAAAGCAGTGATATTGGCAAACATATATACTGCCAGGGAGGCTAATGTCTCCTTGTTTGGCAAACATATATGGAGTCTCATGCATAATAATGGCAGATTGCGGGTTCAGATATTGAAGGATATATATTTGAAGTCTAATCATATCCTTCGAACACACATTCCTAGCAATTGCTCCTTTACTTGGTCATCAATTTTGAAGGCAATGGAGTTTTTGAATTAATGATGTATGTGTTTCTCATTAGAATTGGATCCGGTGACATTTCTTTATGGTATTTGTGCAATCAAGTTGACTATGTAAATATATATTCAGGATACCCATTTACTGTTCAAATATTTTTTTGTGAATGGCCAATGAAATTTCAATTTGCTGGCTACAAATATTCCACATGATGTTAAGCAACAAATGATATCTGTTGTTACTGATGATGAGCTTGAGGATTGTGTGATTTGGCACCCATCTCCGGATGGAGTTTATTCTGCTCGATCAGCTTATACGGATGAGTCTCTTCTAATACATCCACTCATGATACCCATAGAGAGACTTGGACATGGCTTTTTGGTCATCTCAACTCCCAAAATTCATAATTTTTCTTCCTCTATGGCTTGCCTTCCTACAAATTCTTTTTTGTTACCATAAACACCTTTATACTAACGTGTTTTGTTGCAGGTGTAGCTTATTCCCTGAAGACATTCTTTAGATGTCACGTGATTGTCATAGAGCAAATCAAATTTGGAATGCTATTAAGTGTTCAAGTAAATTAACTTGAGTTCTAATTCTCTATATATAATTGCATTAAATACAGATTTTATCGTATATAATAATTTTATTTGACCTGAGTATCCTTATTTCGATTTTTAAGTTATTTTAAATGTACTTTGGAGCCAGCTTTCGACTTATCATGCATTATTAAAATAATTAGTTATTTAATTGAAAAGCGTGTTAAGTATCACCCTATAGACTTGCATAATTCATTTTTGCTGTTTTGGCACTTGTTACAGTTTGCCATCATTATTGAATCTGAAAAAGGTTGTTAAGCCTTTTTTATTAAAAAAGAAAAACATTGAGTCTGAAAATCCTGTACCCGTATCTTCGTTTTTAAAAAAATTTAACCTTACCAAAATGAAAATATAATGTTTTTAAAAAACAAAGAAAAACATGTAAAGTAATTATTCTGTAACCGTTACTTATATTATCTTGTATGAATAGTGGGTCTTAAAATGAAGAAATTATTAATAAACATTGAAACCCATGTACCGCGCCAATTGATTAGGAAAAATAAATACTATAATGAATTTATCATATATAGATAGATTATTGAAAAGAATATGCCTTGAAACAATATTCATTCTGAAAAATTATCGGACATGCATGCGATAAAAACAATTGGGATTCAAAAGTGTGAATATCTAATATCGGGTATACATTACATGTGGGACAGTCGTATTAGTTGAGGACACTTTATTTGGTGTGTGGATTAGTTTGTCCATTTCTTCCCAAAGCAGTGGCGATGGTGAACAGTAGAGCCATTTTGTCAAAGACAAAATAAAGTTCATGCTGCTTTAGGGATCACTAAGGAGGCAAAAGACGATTGTTGCTTAGTTAGGTTATAATGGGATAAAAGCCACTTTGATGTTATGGTGTATATCCAAATTTGAGCATGATTGTTGTCATTATACGCACCCCTTGTCTGTAGACACTTGGAAAGTTCTCTGCTTTATTTGAAAGGGGGGAAAACTTGGAAGTTATGGAGCGATATATGTGATTGTGTGGATTTGTTATATATTGAATGTTGCCTTTAGTTTGGAACTATTAATATAGGTCAAATTCACCAATGGTTTAAATTTGAAGAGGCTAAGGTTATCCCTTCCAATCCGAGAGTGAAAAGTGTGATACATGGAGATATAGAAGGATTAAAAAGAGTTGTGAAGGTTCTAAATTCTACTTATAGGAAGAATATAATTAAGGTGATCCTTGTCAAATCCAAAGTTCAACCTATAGTTTTTGTCTCTTAATGGTTTTTCTTTTTTGTTTCTATTGCAGTAAAAGATTCTTAAACCATCTTAGCAATCTCTTTTTTGGTAACAGTAACTACACTTACATATAAATTAACATTCGTATCTAAATTACATATATAACATTTATCATTTTGCATTAATTATTCTGGTTGGTAAATAACAGTTTTCAGTTAAAAGGAACTTTTTTTTTTTTATCGAAATCCTCCTTCACTAAGCTTTTTTTTTTGGAAGAGGCCTTCACTAAACAAATCAAACAATTTATTTGATTGAATTAAATATGTTAATATATATATATATATATATATATATATATATATATATATAAAATTTATATTCTACAAGTATGTTTACTTAATTTGATTTGTTTCATACTTTTGTCTCATTTATTATTTATCAAGTTACTTAACTATTATATAATTTCTTAAAGCAACTAAAATTAAACACCAAAATTAGCTAAATTAATTAGTAAAAAATAACAAATGCACATGAATATAAATAAATTAAATGTACAATAGAAAAACGCTTTTATCCTATATTTTGACTTTGAATATATTTTTCATTGTATAATTATTTAACACAAAGAGGTGTCAATCTATAATACACGACATAGGCTAGTTTATGTTATGTTCTATTTGGTCCCCATATAACGCAAACCAAATTGTTTATCTTGAATATTTCGTCCACGTAAACAATTAAAAGAAATTCCCATTGAATAGTTGCACACAAATAAAACAAGTTTCTGTCAAAAAAGGGTGTGAAAATTATGGGTTCACAAACAATTGGGGTGCTTTTGGGCTTTTACAGACTGGGATCCATAAAAGAGGGCAAAGTGGGCAAGTGAGCTATCAGTGTAGCTTAATTGGGGCCCAAAACGGGAAATGGATTGATGTTCAAGAATTTTAGGCAAAAAGGGCTTATGTAAGTGAGATTCAGTTCCACAAGACAAGTGTTTTATTATTATTATTATTACTGGAAGGGCCGAAACGGCCAACTATACACGGACAGGGCCAGTCCAAAAGTAAAGTATACGCTTTAGGCCTACTAAAAAAAATATTTGTCATTAGTATTTATAAAACTAATATAAAATAAAAAAAATCTCATACATTGATAAAAACAAAGTCATATTATTAGAAAAAAAATCCAACAAACAAAAATTTTCTTTATCGTTGAATTGATCCTTCACACGGAATACTAAAGCTGAGGAATAAGCTGACAAGGGAACAAGCAAAAAACGGGGAGGGCTATAAAAAATCCTCAACCCCATCTCCCTATCTTGAGACAAACCCCACTTAAATTAACTAAGGCGTCTGCAGAAGGCATAGGTGTCAAAAAAATTTAATTGCTGCACAATGTCCTTCCCAAGGAAACCCAACGAATAATGATTAGCATTTCCTTGGCAGATCAAGTTAACTCCTAAAAGAGATTCACTCTATATCCTCTTCCATATGCAAGACAAGCTACCTTACGTATTGGGTCTAGAGGCTTAATTCAAGAGCTACAATATTTGCCTGTTTACATCAAATAAAAGAATAAAAATCTAAAGAACAATGTAAGATAATACTCATAACATAAAATATAAAAATAATTATCTGTTTAAACGGGTTTACAAAATGACCCAGTAAAAGAGAATTAGGTTAATCACACTTTTCTGCAAAATAAAAGAGGTCAACCATACTTTCGCTATTTAAAATATATTAATCAGATAAATTTGGCTTGTAACTATACCAGATATGTATGTATGAAGCATCATATAACAATATTGTGTTATCAAAAGTGTATTCCAAAACTTGTGAATGAACTCACAAATTTATTAATTATTATTATTATTATTATCACGACACATGCCATTTGAACTTTTCCGTGATTGACACAGGTATTTTGAACCTTGAAAGTCCTTCACATATCATTAGTGTATTCTGAATCTGCAAATGGGTTTATAAATTTATTATTATAGAATATTTTTATTTTATTTTTTAGGGCATTATTATTGTTAATCTTAATTCAAATTTTATTTTTAAATCTTAAGATATATCTAGTGATATATAAATTATGTGTTTGACCACGTTACCTACCTAGATCAATTGATAGAAAATTATTTTAAGTTAATCATGTCTCATTTTAAAAATAATAATTCTATACTTTTGTTTTTCTCTATATTACAGATCCTGATATAATTTTTTTATACAACGTATTAACAAGAATATTCTAGCTTTGCGTGTGATGATCATTATCCTAACTTAGTAGTTCTCTTTTGCAGTTTAATAAAATATTCCCACCCTTAGGAGTTAGGGCAAACAACTCACCTTCGGGAAACACGTACGTGTTGATGACAGCGGTTGATTACATATAATTTAGACACCTTTCCTCACTCACATTAGAAGGAATATCAATAATAATTCTCAATTTTCACAATTATCATGAAAGGCTAATGTATGCTTTAAAAAAGAGAATATTATTGTTATAAAATTATCTAATGATTCTAATCCCCCTTCATCGAACAAGAATACGTGACAGGAGACAAAAAGTCTTCCCCAAGCAATAGAGACCAGAGTTCCACCTGTTCCCTAGTATGTACATATCTGTACTTAGTTCTACAGATATGATTTGTGATAATCAATAACACACTTGGACCATATTTGGTTTCTTGAATAGCCAGTTTAATGGTAATGATCACTCTCACCCAGATGTATAGTTTTTCACGTCTGTCTTTGTTATTGTTGTATTGGTATTGATGAAAATTTTCAATTCGGTTGCCGTTATTTGACCATCTAGGAACATAAAATAATGTGGAAAACGAGAACCTGGAATGGTTTTTGCAAATAGAAAATGACACACACGCACCCCACTTGCGCAGTATTCCCTTTCATAAGTGACTGACATGTTACTTTGCTGAAGTAGGGACACGGGTGCTTATTAAACTTAGGATTTTCTGGCTGCCGTGGTGTTAATTCAAAGAGAAAAGTCTCAAAGGATCATACTCATACTCATAACACTGGTGAAGAGAAGAAGAAAGTAATTGGTAGGGAAATGGAGAGTACACTGAAGGCCTTGAGAGATGGAGAGTCAGTGTTGGACCTCAGCCCAAGATCCACCGTCAGTGGTGGCGTTGAGGACATCTACGGCGAGGATCGCGCCACCGAGGACCAACTTGTTATCCCATGGACTGTCTCGGTTGCCAGGTCCTACTCACATCACATGCACTTTCTCACTTGTTACACCCTTCATGGACTGCATGCATGCTCATGCTTATGTTACTTATATTTGGTCAATAAATAACATTATAGTATTTCTAACAGTGTAGTTTCTTTTTTTTATTTTTTTCATGGAATGAAATTATGTATGTTACTTAGCTGATAGTTCTGTACTACTAGGTTGATTTTAGTAAGAGATAAATTTTTATGCAACAAGAAATCTATCTTCATGGGTGTGATTTTCAGCTAGTTATAATAAAAATGAACAAACTTACTATATTAGATGATATAAAAATCCTCTACTTTGTGAGTTGTGAGTATATATACTATTTACTCTTTTAGTAGATAGAATAGAAATACCTGAGTCTCTGGTATGAATTTGTGGTGCATGCAGTGGGTACTCTTTGCTAAGGGATCCACAGTACAACAAAGGGCTAGCTTTCACTGAGAAAGAGAGGGATGCACACTATTTGCGTGGCCTCCTGCCTCCCACAGTCAGCACTCAGCAACTTCAGATTTATCTATTAATATCTATGAGGGTGTTATTTCACCCTTCCCTTATCTGTTCTCATTATTAATTTCTTTCTACTGTCTGTAGGAGAAGAAACTGATGAACAGCATCAGGCAATATCAGGTTCCCTTGCAAAAGTACGTGGCCATGATGGACCTTCAGGTACGAATTTCAACTCATCTTAATTACATTGAACAGCATGAGATTTGTTCTTGTTTATTTTCTCATGTTCTCGATGTTAAGTTGTCTGCAAAGGATAGTAGTGTGTCATTGCAAATACAAGATAGTAGATTTTTTCTTTCGTGATCTCTTTTCTTCCCTTGGTAGTGCTTCGAACTATTTTCTTATTGAACTATATCATTGCAAGTCATGATGCCCTTGAATTTTTTAAGAAAATAAAATATATATTAATCTACTTTGTAAGAATTGGCATATGCCTCTTATATAAAATGAGGATATGAAAGTTGAAAAGTAGCTAACACAGCATGTTGTTCTGGTTCTGGTATACAGGAGAGGAATGAAAGACTATTTTACAAACTTCTAATTGATAATGTTGAGGAATTGCTCCCTGTTGTATATGCTCCTACTGTTGGTGAGGCTTGACAGAAATATGGGAGCATATTCAGACGTCCTCAGGGTCTTTACATTAGTTTGAAAGAGAGGTATAATTCTTTATTTTCCTGTATTAGTATGCAACTTTCAGCCACATGTGGCACAGGGTTATAAATACGTTGGCCATTTGCAGGGGTAAAATCCTCGAGGTTTTAAAAAACTGGCCTGAGAGGAGTATTCAAGTTATTGTTCTAACCGACGGTGAGTGGATTTTGGGACTTGGGGATCTTGGATGTCAGGTATTTCTCCAAGGGAATTGAACTTGTTAATTTTCAATGAAAATATAGACATGGTGAAAGTAGATGAACTAGCCTTCACATAATTAATTATGTTGGTTGCACTTCAGGGGATGGGAATTCCTGTTGGTAAATTGGCTTCGTACACAGCACTAGGAGGAGTTCGTCCTTCAGCAGCAAGCATTTTCCATCTATTGCTTCTTCCCATTTTATAGTTGCCTAAGATGCATAGATATGATGCATAACTATTGTTTACAAATAGGAATAATATCAATCTCATTTCTTTCTTAAAATTCACAGAAGAAAATTTTTCCTTTTTGGTTCATTAAGGAACAATGCTTCTATGTTTCTATATTACACATGATTCTATATCTCACATGTAGTTGCATTAGATTTCATAACTTTTTTAAAGGCTTAGATACTTCATAGATACGTATCAATGAAGTATCAGTGCTTCATATGCATGCCTCATGATGTTTTAAATTTCATTGATTTGTTTTTCTTCCTTCCTTTCTTCTTACATCATTTTTTCATTTTTTGTGGTTAGTGTTTGCCTATTACTATGGATGTGGGGACAAATAATGAGAAATTATTGAATGATGAATTTTACATTGGGCTTAGACAAAAGAGGGCAACTGGGCAGGTTTGTATAACATATGTCTTGCTCAAAATTATTTTATTATCTTATCATATTATTGTACCATTAATAACTTGTATTGATCTGCGGCAACTTGAATGGTTTCTACTTAGGAGTATTATGACCTTATGCATGAGTTTATGACTGCTGTGAAGCAAAACTACGGGGAAAATGTTCTTGTACAGGTTGTTACACATTCCATGCATGGTTCATGTGGCTTCTGAACATATGCTCTTCAATTATTATGTCTGATTTTTCAATTTCAAATGATTTTTGCAGTTTGAAGACTTTGCAAATCACAATGCTTTTGAGTTACTTGCTAAATATGGGACAACTCATCTCGTTTTCAATGACGATATACAGGTACTTTGTCTTGCAAAAGCTCCTCTATTTCTTGAATATTGTTAGTATGTGTTCTAATTGTTAATGCGTTATTTTAGGGGACTGCATCTGTTGTTCTAGCTGGAGTTGTAGCAGCCCTAAAGCTCATTGGCGGTACATTGCCTGAGCACACATTCCTCTTCCTTGGTGCTGGAGAAGTAAGACCATTATTTATTTTACCCCTTTTTTCTGACTTGTTATCTATGCTGCTTTCCATGCTGCCGAAGTGAAGGGAAGCAACCAAAAGCAATAAATGAGTATATTGCATTGGATTTTTTTATACTTGAGTATATTGCATTGGCTATTTTAAATCATTGGATTTTAGTGTATGCCAGCACATTGCCTATTGTTCTTTTACTTAACGAATCAGTTAGTCTAACTCATTTTTTGTGATGCTTACAGGCAGGAACTGGTATAGCAGAGCTAATAGCTCTTGAGATGTCAAAGCAGGTGAATTAGCTATTGTTTATATATCAGTAAAATTGGTTTCTTGAGTTCATTTCAAATTACAGCTGAAGAAGCTCTATTTATATTTCTATTGTTTCTGAGGCAGACTAAGGCACCCATAGAAGAGACTCGCAAGAAGATATGGCTTGTAGACTCAAAGGTAGTAGAAACATGATATGTTCCCAACGGAATCTCTTCTCTTCACATTCATTTATTTTTTTTGCATCAATTTGATTCAGTTTTCTAATGCATTTCTTTACTCTAATGCAGGGTTTAATTGTTAGTTCGTGGAAGAATTCACTTCAACACTTCAAGAAGCCTTGGGCTCATGAACATGAATGAGCCTGTTAACAGTCTCCTAGAGGCAGTCAAGGTGTTTAATATGTCTGTTTATGGCCTGCAATAGGTTGCCTTAGATATGTCCTTAATATCCTTAATTACTGCACACGTTTAGGTGATCAAGCCAACAGTTTTGATTGGATCATTAGGAGTGGGAAGAACATTTACAAAGGAAGTAGTTGAGGCTATGACTTCAAACAATGATGTAAAACCTTGTGTCACTCTTCTTGTGGATGAGTATTTGTGAGTATTTAGATGTATGATTTTAAATATGAACTACACTGTCATGCCTGACTTGCAGAAACCTCTCATTATGGCTCTCTCCAATCCTACCTCACAGTCTGAGTGTACAGCTGAAGAGGCTTACCAGTGGAGTGAGGTAAAAAAAAAAAAACTGAGGATCGCATCTTTCTCTAGACCTGGTTAAGCATTCTCTGATGCAAATTATGCTTAACACTGCTACATTTTCGCAATAATATTAATTTGTTTGCTTGTTTCCCGAAAAGGGTCGTGCAATTTTTGCTAGTGGGAGTCCATTTGATCCTGTTGAATACAAGGGCAAAGTTTATGCTTCTGGCCAGGTTTTAAAATCTTCTTCAAATTCATTATTATTTCTCTTTTTTCATTTGTTAAACAGCATAACATCATATCTGATTCTTTCCTTGTTAATTCAGGCCAACAATGCTTAAATTTTCCCTGGCTTTGGTTTGGGTTTAGTAATCTCAGGAGCAATTCGAGTACATGACGATATGCTTCTAGCAGCTTGTAAGTGAATATGACAAATTTAGCACGATACATCCAATGAACATGACGCGGAGTACTTTATTTCTTTTGAATGGTAGAGAAGGGAATACTTTAACAGAAACTCACCTTATTTCAATATTCTTGATTCCTTTGAATTCTCTTGGCTTACATTTGCCGCTCTGTAGATGATAAGACTATTTATAAATACAAATAGCCCCAAAATATTAAATATACTCTTTGACTAAATACATGTGTGAATAAATACTTGGAACCTATTAATATGTGATAGGCAATGCTTAATCACAAACAATGCTTTGACGTTCTTCTTGTAAATTGTACAGCGGAATCCTTGGCTAAACAAGTGAGTGAGGAGAACTACAAAAATGGCTTGATTTACCCACCATTCTCTAATATCAGAAAAATTTCGGCTAATATAGCTGCAAATGTTGCTGCCAAGGCATACAAACTAGGTGTGTGTTCATTCTCTTTAACTCTTTATTGTCAAAATCACAATCTCAGGCATTCATTTCCATTTAAACTAACCAACTGTTTCAAATAATGTCTTTGTAGGCTTGGCTACCCGTCTTCCTCGTCCTCAGAATCTTGTGAAGTATGCTGAGAGTTGCATGTATACCGCAACTATAGGTGAATGAGGGCAACTCACTATTGATTCTCTCGGCTTTTGGCTCTAACAAAGATTTGTTTCGTGTAAGGCGTCTTAATTATTGTGCTTGAATAAACAATTTTATGCTTGAACCAGTGTTTTTTCTATTATGAAATCCTTATTTCATCTAATGTTACATGTGTCGATGACAATGGTTATTAAAATCCATATATAATAGCTCAAGTCGTTTCATTTGCCCTGGCGACTTTAGTTTGTTTCCAGCCTATTGTACCATGTACTTGTAATAACTTGGTAATATCTCAAATCTATCCATCGGAATAGTTCATAATTGTTGTATAATTAAAGTTGATATGGATACATGTATAATTGTATCTGTTTGAAAGTGTTGCTGTAGGTTGGAAAGAGTTGTTGTGTAACTAGTTTTCCATTCATGCTATGAACCGTATAATTTTAGTTTTATTTCTAATCATAGAAAATACTAAAAAGATTATTATCTTAAACGAGACAGAAAATGTATAAATTATATTATATTCCATGATTAGAAATCCATATATTATGTTCTCATGGATCATTTCCAGAGCCCCTACACCCACATCTCGTCTCAACCTGATCTCTTTACAGTATCACCTTCACACACGTCACCTTTCTTTATTCATCCCTAATCAGAACCGAACCCATATATAAAAGGCACAACACACACAACACAATGATGTACCCTCTCTTCAGCACTTAAAAAGCATTGTAAAGACAACAATCGTAACCACTTGTTATAGGAGCAAATCACTGTGATATCCCTCCAAACATACGGCACAATCAGAGAAAAGAAGACAAACTCCAAAAGTGGTGATCGTGCTCATCAACTCCGATAATTTTCTACGTTCAAGACCCTTTTCGTCATCATGGTCACTTGCTTCCATCCTCCATATGGTTGTTCATGGGTTTATAACCATAACTACTAAATAATCAAATTGTTAGAGGTTATTATAATAACCATAACCAGTTTTGTATAACCGGTTAGTCTATATCATGGTAATATTTTTATTAGTTAATCTCAACATTTGAAAAATTATTGCGAGTGATAGCAGCTAAATACGGTGGAAATTTGTTGAGGGGATGAGAATGAACTTTCTGCTTGAAGCCTAAGGTTCTTTCGGGGTTCTTGAGTTTCCATTAGCTTGATCTACTTGTCATTCTCAGTCCGGAGGTTGAATTTTAAGAGAACAACTTCAAGTAAATCCCAAAAATTTAAATTGAATTTTAACACTAAAGTGAAAAATAATAAAAATAAAAGTTCTTTCATCTTATGTGATACATTAAACTCACAAAAAGAAGTTAAATAAATTTTATCAAAAGTGTTCTCAGTAACTCCAATTTTATAATTTATAAAGTAAAAACACATGTGAGATTTAATTTAATATTTTTAAATGAAAAATAAAATTTTAATAGCATTCCAATTGAATTTTGTATTTATTATATTTTTCAATAATACATGCAAGATTTGCAAATTATCCATTACATTATTTTATTCATTCTGTATAAAATTAACTTAATTAAATTAAAATGGCATTCTTTTAATAAAAAAGTATAAAACTACTAAAATGATGTTCATTTGTTCAATATATTTTTTTCCTAAAAAATGATTAAATGTCAAATAAATTATGTTTTACATTAAAAATATAAACTTTGAATGATGAAATTAAATTAGGTCCATAAATTTTAACAAAAAAACAAAATAAAGAACTAAAATTAATAAAAATAACATAAATTCAACTTTGTTGTATGAAATTGACCTCATCTAATAAAGGCTATGGATCATCCTACAATTCCAGGTTAGTTCTTAGTGGCATGGATGCGTTATTTTCACAAAATTAAAGACAATCCATTATGTAAACAATACATATTTGAGCAGCTATACATGTTATTGTTCTAATCTCATCTCATATATATATAACAAAAATAAATATTTGAGACGACATTAATTAATAAACAAAAGAATAGTTGGTGCCAGTTGTGACCAAACAATAAAATATTCCTTTTTTTAATGTAAAACATTCCTTTAAAGCTTACAAAAATATGTAGCAAATACAGAAAATATATTTTTGTTTTTCAACAAATCATAGATGCCTACACATTTAGTATCAGTATCATAAAATTAAAAAAAGAAAGAAAGAAAATTTTAACTAAAATTGTTCATATAGCACCAATTTTATAAAATTGGAAATAAATTAAAACACTTCCCATATACATAATAAAAAAGAATCAGAATTTGTAAATTCTATATTAGAAACATTGAACCTTGGCAGACGATGTGTGCATAAATAAAGAAGTTTGGGGGAAATCATATCATATACTCCCAACCTTTTCTAAGCTATTGTTCTTGTATTATTTCTTCTAATTAGTAATTTTTTGTGTGAAACAGTTGAAGGAATTATGGGTCGTCGTAAGATTGAGATTACGGAGGTGAAGGACTCCAACACCAAGCAAGTTACATTTTCCAAGCGTCGAACAGGTTTGTTCAAAAAAGCAAATGAATTATCCATTTTGTGTGGAGCAGAAGTTGCTATTGTTGTGTTCTCTCCTGGGAATAATCCTTACTCTTTTGGGCACCCAAGCGTTGATGTTGTTGCAGACAAGTTTCTTAAACAAGAGCCGAAATCAAATGATGTCCAGGGAACATCTATTGAGGTTGCTGATATGGATAGGCTCAATCAACAACTATCCGATGTTCAAAATGAAATACTCGAGGAACAAAAGAAGGCTGCAGAACTCAATGAGAGACTGAAACAAAAAGGAGTCACACAACCTTTTCAAACTAAAGAATTGCAAGGTTCAAATTTAGAGATCCAAAAGATGAAGGACTGTTATGATGCAATCGAGGTGTCAGAATATATGTTGCTCCTTGCAAAAGAACCAGTAGTTGGAATACCCGAACAAGTTGCTACTCAGGAAAGAAGAAGGAATTAATTGATGCTCAGTAGCCACATGCATGTGAAAGTTTCCTTTACCCTAAATCCTTGTTGCTCCCAACTCTCTTAGAGGTTGAGAAAATAGTATTTCTTGTTGTTTCAATTTCAAAATATCACAAGGAAACAAAAATAAAATCTTTAATTATTTTGTCGAATGTTGTTATTGTATTTGTGTAGGAATCAATTGTTTTAAGTAAGGTTGTGATTTAAATCCTATGAAAGATTAAGTATTTCGAGAATTTTATCTTTCTGAATAAATTCACATGATTTAGATTTCTTGGGATCTATTATGTTTTTTTTCCTGATAAATCTTATTATCAGCTGATTATATATATTGAATGAGTAATGAAAGATTTAGTATTGGTTTGGATCTGGAGAAATATTTTTAAGCAGTGTAAACAACAATGTAAGGAAAATATTTTTGCCTTAAAAAAAACAATGTAAAATTTTGGTGTAGTTTTTTGTTTTCTTTCTTCACATAATGGGACGACGATGAACTTTGTTCTTGAATCCTAAGATTCTCACTAGTCTCAATTCTATAATTCATAATATAAGAACACACACATGATTGTAATTAAATAGTAAAAAATATGTCATAAAATTACTTTTTAAATTTAATTTAATATTTTAAAATGAAAAATAAAATTTTAATAACATTGCAATTGAATTTTTTATTTATTATATTTTTTAATAATAATGCAAGATTTTAAAATTAAAATTATCAATTCCATTATTTTATTCATTCTATATAAAATAATGTGACTTAAAATAAATATATCAAAATTATGCTTTATAACTAATTTTTCCGACAATAGCTAAAATTAAATTATATACATAAATAAATATTAAATTTTCTAATAATTATTTTTTAGTTAAAAATAATATATGTATATATATAATATACATTCTTACAAAAAATTATATCTTTAATAAATATATATGTAATTTATTAAATGTAATAAATATTATATTTAATAACATTAATAAAGTTAATTATAAATTAAATATTAAGGGAGATTATCTTTAACTAATTAATTAATGTATATATAAGCATTAAATTCTGTAATAAATATTTTATTTAATAATATATATATTTATTATATACATTCATCTTATTAAATGTCATAAATTTAATTAATAAACCTATATTACATTTATTAATTTTAATATATATTTATATGTATACATATGTATTATATTTAATAACTATAATTTTTAATATATTATATTTAATCAATACAACATTTTTTTTGGTGAATAACCAATACAACAGTTAATACTATATAATTCAGAAAAACTCTATTTGTTTATATATCTATCTAAATACCACCTTAATTATATAAAATGGCTTAAGTTTGTTTTTAGTCCTTATGAAGAATAGATATTTGATTTTATTTAATATGTAAAAAAAATTCTTTATTTTTTATTTCTATAAAATTGAAAATCGATATTTTTTTTGGTTCTAACAAGCATTGGTATAAGTAGAATTGAGTTTTATTCTTCTCTTTTGAATGAGATTTTGGACAAGGACGGATCCAGATAACTTGTAAATGGGATTGATTTTTTTTTCTTTTATAATTGTTTAAATGTATAACTTTGAATAAATAGTAATTTTTTTGAAAAAAGTATTATTTTAACACATAAAATTAAAAGTTATTTTTATATTAAATGATAATGATCTTAACTGTTATCATAATAAAAATAAATATATAATTAATTTTACGTAATTTTACACTAATTAATCTTAATCTTATTATAATAACAACATATAAAATTCATTTTATATTATTTTATACTAATTAACTTAAAAAATAATATATATATATATATATATATATATATATATATATATATATATGAAAAATATCAAGAGAGGAAAGCTCGAATTCTATTTGTCCTTCTTTAAATATATCTCTCATTTTAAATTTGAGTCTTTGCAAACAATATAATTAAAAAAGAAATTTCATAAATAAATATTATACACCAATATCATATCTTGAAAAAAATGATTTTGATTTTCATAAAATATTTTTCGAATTGCATCAATATTGATTATTAATATTATTTTTACTTAAACGTGGTACACCCGTGAACTAGCAATGGTCATCGTTAGTTATATTATTTTCTTAAAAAAATCGTTAGCTATATTATAAAAAAAAAATAGCGTACCAGATTTAATTAACATATTATGAAATTTGTAATTAGATTTTATTGATTAATTAAATATAATTAATCCCTCCAATAATCCATCATCATATCATCTTTTTTCTGCCTTTGTGGTTTAGTCTGCACCTGAACACCACGTTCATGTGCTTGATCTCCATTGCTGCAATCTCTCTGGTTTTGCTGGAGCTTCCCAACGACAACATGTGAAACTCCTCCTCATCGGTGGTGAGCCTAGCTTTGTTCCTCGGCGGCGGCAGCATCGAAGCGCCACCAACGTGGCTTCTATTTTGTTTCTTGGTGGGTTGCAAAAATGATGTTGACGCCACAGTGGGGCAGTGACTGGAAAGTGAGAGATGTCTAGAGAGAAGAGTGTGATTACTGGATTAATGCATTTTAATTAATTTATAAAAATTGAATATATAAATTTTTAATATGTTTAATTTGATGAGTTCAATTATTTATTTATTTATATATCTGACGAGTGATGCACTTAATTGGTAGTGTATGGTAGAATCCCGAAATCCAATTGATTATGTAAGTCTAGTTTACGCAAATTGAGTCATGAACGATGTTAACAATTTTCGAAATCATAATAAGCATCATCAAATGAAATGTTTCAAACTAACAAGTAGTAATTCTCGTTAGTTTCTTTTTAGAAGACAAAGTTTAATACAATTTTGTATATTGGATCATATGTACAATCCCAATCTTTTTTCATTTTAATACTTGCATGAACACTATTTATATGTATATATAACTAATAACACTCTTTTTCTCTTCTTTTTTTGTACATTCTCATATTTATACATATAAAATTAAGCTGCATATGTATATAATTTTAGTAAATATGTTGTTGTCTTTTTAACTATTATTTTATCGTACGTACGCTTGAAAACTAATTAACACTATAGTATCTTATCTAAAAATACATCATATAAAAGCATTCATCAAATTAACTCACACGGGAAAAAAGCACACGAGAAATTGCCTTGCCAGCCATACACACACACACAAAAAAAAAAGAATCAATGCCTAAATTTATTATTATGTTAAAAACATTGCATGTTCGTAGTGAATTCAATCTAAAAAAATCTTAAGCCAAAATTACTAAAACACAAGTAAGAGAAAATACTAGAAAATGAAGTAAAGATGATAAGGTGTGGAATAATGTAAGGTTGTTGTTTGCACATTTTTAACAAAAATAAGATTTTGCGTTAGTAACACACACGCACACAAAAATCTCACTTCATCATTTTATATGTATTCAATTGTAGAAATAAAAATTAGAGTAAATTACATTATCTACTCCTGAGATTTTATAAAATTAAATAAACATTCCTTATTTTTTTTCTACTCGTACACTAATCCTTCTTATTTTTTAAAAAATATATACTAACACCCTTTTATACATTTTACTGTTCTCTTTAATTATTTGATGAAAAATATTATACATAACTCGATCCGTTAAAGATAGATTACTGTAACTGTTAGAAAGTATGAAGTATTTCTATAATTTCAAAAAATCTCAACAGTAATTAATATTTAATATAATTTACTCTAAAAACTATTAAAAAAACTATCAATATATTTAATTAAATTATTTTATGTAAGTAATAATAAATTTTTCATTAAATGATTAACCAGACATTAATTTTGACTTTATAAAAACAATTAATAACATTTGCTCATGTAAAAACTAAATTAGGTATTTATTTAATGAAAAAATAAATCACTGCAAAAATTCGTCTTGTTCAGATTGGGTAAGCTCAAAATAAAATACTTTCTTACACATAAAAAAAAGTATATACCTACTAAAATTATGATGTTCAACATAACTGTTTTCCTAAAAAATTATTAAATGTCAAATAAACTATGTTTTACATTAAAAATATAAACAATAAAACATTTTTTTTTAAAAAATGTAAACATCCCGTTAAAGCTTACAATAATATGTAGCAAATATAGAAATTATATTTTTGTTTTTCTACAAATCGTAGATGCCTACGCATTTAGTATTAGCATCATTAAATTAAAAAAGAAAGAAAGAAATTCTAGCTAAAATTGTTCATAGCACCAATTTTATAAAATGAGAAATATATTTAAACACCACCTATGTACATAATAAAAAAGAATCAGAATTTGTAAATTCTATATTAGAAACATTAATTGAACCTTAATTGGCAGAGAATGTGTGTATAAATAAAGAAGTGTAGGGGAAATCATATCATATGTATCCCAACCTTTTCTAAGCTATTGTTCTTGTATTATTTCTTTTAATTAGTGATTATTTTATGTGAGGCAGTTGAAGGAATCATGGTTCGTCGTAAGATTGAGATTACGGAGTTGAAGGACTCCAACACCAAGCAAGTTACATTTTCCAAGCGTCGAACAGGTTTGTTCAAAAAAGCAAATGAATTATCTATTTTGTGTGGAGCTGAAGTTGCTGTTGTTGTGTTCTCTCCTGGGAATAACCCTTATTCTTTTGGGCATCCAAGCGTTGATGTTGTTGCAGACAAGTTTCTTAAACAAGAGCCGAAATCAAATGATGTCCAGGGAACATCTACTGAGGTTGCTGATATGGATAGGCTCAATCAACAACTATCCGATGTTCAAAATGAAATACTTGAGGAACAAAAGAAGGCTGCAGAACTCAATGAGAGAATGAAACAAAAAGGAGTCACACAACTTTTTCAACCTAAAGAATTGCAAGGTTCAAATTTAGAGATCCAAAAGATGAAGGACTGTTATGATGCAATCGAGGTGTCAGAATATATGTTGCTCCTTGCAAAAGAACCAGTAGTTGGAATACCCAAACAGGTTGCTACTAAGAAAAGAAGAGGGAATTAATTGATGCTCAGTAGCCACATGCATGTGAAAGTTTCCTTTACCCTAAATCCTTGTTGCTCCCAACTCTCTTAGAGGTTGAGAAAATAGTATTTCTTGTTGTTTCAATTTCAAAATATCACAAGGAAACAAAAATAAACTCTTTAATTATTTTGTCAAATGTTGTCATTGTATTTGTGTAGGAATCAATTGTTTTAAGTAAGGTTGTGATTTAAATCCTATGAAAGATTAAGTATTTCGAGAATTTTATCCTTTTGAATAAATTCACATGATTTAAAACAACATCAACACATGATCTGGAGAAATCATGAGAATCTTTAAAAAAAGTCAAAACTTGTTAAAGAATTATTGAGCAGTGTAACAACAATGTAAAATTTTTGTGTGGTTTTTTATTTCTTCACATAGGAAAGAAGTTCTCTTACAAATCCTGAGATAGCTAAAAAATTTTGCTATATTATGGCTATCTTTTAGCGTTTTTTTTTGTGTCTATCCAGATAGATGTCTTTTAAAAGGGAAGTTATTATCAACTTGGTATAGTAAGGTAGGTAGATAAACATGTTCACAAAGCATGTGGTCAATGATCTATTTTTAAGATCCATTTGTATGGAAGAACACAAGAACATCTGTTGTTCTTAGGTTAGGTCCTAATTAAAATAAATAGTTCTGGGATTCAATTGAAAAAAATAATAATTTAGAGACCTAATTAATTTTTTAAAATACATTAATTTAAAGTATTGTATTGATATAATTTATTGTATTATTAAAAGAGGCAATTAATGTTATTTATTTATTTATGCACAATCAATGCTATTTATTTATTTGTAATTAAATCGCAATTAATGCTATTTAATTTAATATTAGTTTCTGCAATTAATGTTATTTATTTTAAATACAATTGATAAAATTAACACTATTATTATTGTTAAAATGAAATTAGAACTAATACATCATTTTAAACTAGTTCAAGGTACAAAAAGAAATATAACATAATTTATTAAGTTTATAGCAAATAATTTTATTTCTTCCTTGATTCTTATACATCACTTTCTGTCACATGGTTGATGGTTAAACTATGAAGAACTTCAACCTCTTTTGACAATTCAAAATTAATCACTTAAAATAAAATAAAATCATAAATTAAGTATAAAAAATTAAGTAATCAAAATTTAAGAAACTATTATTATAATTTATCTATTTTTCTTTGACATTATGAAAAAGAAACACAACAATATATTTTGCATTTTGTTATTTTTTTCCAAATACTATTTACTTAGTTCAATTCATCCAAACCTGAGTTGTTAATATTAATTTTTTATTTTAAGATATAATTTTTTTAAAATGTCAGTTTAATGAATAATTGAATAAAAAACAACTCATCGTTAATACAGAACTTATTTTTGTTAGTTTCAGGTTTAGTTCATAATATCCTTTTTAGTATATATAACACATAGAAACTATGATTTAGACTATGACAAGATGATATTTTTAGATTCTTGATTTCATAACAAGCAAGTATTAAAATTTCTAACCAATATGCCATGACAAAAGGTCTATAACAGCAAAAAAAATTCAACAATTTTAAATTTTATTCTTTTTCCTTTACTATTTTTCTTCAGAAAATAACTAAATATCTTAAAAGGAATGGGTTGTACACTTTGTGTTCTAAGTGGATTATGTTCACGCACATGCATTCTTGAGTTTCCAAGACAGCTAGGCGGTTGAAAATAAAAATGGGCAAAAAGGCAAAAAAAAAAAAAAAAACAAACAAACCAACAAGCTAAACAATGATTTTTTTTGGGATATAGTGATGCAAGCAATGAGGGAAGAATTATAAAACTGTTAACGGGGAACGGAGTATGCATTAAACTTTTTTTGGTACATGAGTATGCATTAACCTTTGAGGATTTAATATAATTTTTGTACAAAATATTTTAGTAAAAAAATAAATAATAAAGAATTATTTTCTTAAGATAAGATCATAAAAGAATTAATTAAAATTGTAATAAATTATAAGAACTAACCAATTAATTTAACCAAAACAGAATAAAAATTTTATTTTGACTGCTGTACTATATATACGAATATATGTGGATTGAAATTGGTTTAGTTTCTATTAATTAATATATGTATGCCTAATTAACTATTGTACACCAAAAAAAAAAAAGAATGTATGCCTAATTAACTCCTTACGATGACAACCTAACGCAGCGGCAAGCTCCTTGCGAGTATTCATAACTCCAGTCTCCAGTTCGGGTTTATATCACAAATCTAAATTTCTAGCCATTAATTATGCTATTCAAGTTTTATTCACCGAGAAAAAAGTACTATTAAAGTTTTTATTACATTAAATTAGATGTAATACGTGACAATACAGTCTAATATATAATTGCAAATTGTCAATCCAAAGATAAAATAACTAAAGTCAAAGTTTTAGATATTAGAAAAATATTTATTATTATTTTTTATAAAGGAAAGAGACCTTATATATTGACAAAAAAAAAAATCATCTATGTTGATTAAAAAAGACCTATTATATTGTAAAGTAAAATATTTCTCTTCAATTTTATTTTATATCTCACTCATCCTATAATTGCACACAATAAAATTAAGTACAATGGAAAATCAAGTTGAAATGGTCATGGAATAGAAAATCACAGTCACGCACGTCATCATTCTTCCCCTGGGTATCTTATATTTGGAAAAAGAGCAGATGACCTAGCCAGGTAATAATCAATTGGAAAATGATTTTTGACAGTAGAAGAAAAATGATAAATGTAATGAAGTATATGATGTAACAAAAATAAAAACAAAAGATGAAAATGTCAAATGGATAATAACAATGAAAATAATAATAAATTAATGATGGCGCGGCAATTCTAAGCCCGCACCGCAGAAGGAGACGAGAGACAATTTGTACAGGCTGACACGTAAATTCGCTATATAAGCTTAACAATATTAGAGTGTTTGTGCAATGGATAACGACAACGTCAACCTTACAATTTCAGAGAGCAACAATATTGCGCAGTCAACAATGTCCAACAATTTCATAGATTTGGATGTTTTCGATCTAGACGAGGCTCTTGCGGTGGCGGTGGTGGACGGAGAACCACGGCGTCTATTCGCAACGTGGAAGACCTTCGTGTCGAACTTGCCTACGGTTAACGACGTGACGAGGGATGATGTTTGCTCTGTTTGCATGGAAGGGTTTATTACCCAGCGCAACACGGATGGGGAAAACAAACGAGTCCCGTGCGGCCACGTGTACCACTCAAACTGCATCACCCTCTGGTTGGAGCACTGCAACTCTTGCCCGCTTTGCCGCTGCCATATCCCCCTTTTCTAGCTCCATTTTAATTTTAATTAGCTTCTGCCTTTTAGTTTTATGAATTAGTAAACCTTTTTTGCTGTGAATTATATTCTCGTTCCTACTTCAAACTTTCTTTCAGTTTCAACTTTTAATTTAATTTTCTATTACCAAATTTTCCTTTTGAAATTATTGTTTATTGCGTGTCGTATACAGTATTATTTTTATTAAAGTTAATGCTGTATAGATTCGTTTATTATAATGTAACAAAAATAAAATCGTTTATAATGAAGTTGAATAAATTAATTTTAAATTATAAAATTTAATTAAAATGATATAGTTTAAAATACTTTTAGTACATCTAAAAAATAGTAACAAATTATTCACACTTTACAATTTAATTATCGTTATTTTGCCAATTCTATCACGATGCCATTTATTGATTCATTGAATATGTGACAAAGTTTTGACGTGTCTTGAAAAACAACGTTTTTTTGTTATTGACTTTACAATATGGCATTGTTTTATTAAGAAACAAGATGGAAAAATATAGAAAAATTACAAAACATGATGTTAAATGTGGTGGCAATGAATGGTATGAATTGCGACATGCATCAAAATAATTTGGAAAGGTTAATGGTATTTATCTATTAATCTCATTGTTTCTTGATCAATTTGAATCCACTTATAAATGCCTGATATTTCTAAAATAATTTTGACAACATTTTCCTTTCCCTTCTCAAAGTTGATGAGAACTATGTAATTAAGACAAGTTTTTACCGTATATCTCAAAACATATGACTCATTTATGTTTTGTCAAACATATATTTTCAAAAGTAGAATTGCAATGTTTTCACTTTCACCCATATAGAATCATTCAACTATAGGTTACAGTTTTTTTTTTATGATGACAGTTTTCAAATACACTTGTCATGTTTTGTAAAAAAAAAAAGAACACTTATCATGTGAAAAATGATCAATATTTATATTAATCAAAAGATAATATTACGAAACATGAAAAATACTATAACTGAGGTTTTCATAGATAAATGCAAGATTACCTAAAAAAGATAGATAAAGGCAAAGTCAACATCTATAAATAAAATTTGTAATAACATCAACTTCATTCAAAATATTAACATTAATAAAAGATAGCTATCACTCACCTAAAAAATAATATGATGATAAAAGAAATTGTTGACATAAATAATTTGATACTTAGATTTTTTAATTAAGATCTGAGATTTAATATTGATATAAAGTCACAACTAAAAATACCACTTCACCTCCAAATGAGTCAATCCAGCAGGAGAGAGATTAATTAGTTTGGTATCAATATGCATGTTTGGATTGAAGTTAAAAATGATGTGATCCTTTGTGCTAATATGTGTGTTCCGATGCAAATCTAGTGAATAAAAATAAAATAAAAGCAAAAATAAATGTCGTGATCCTTTGATCAAATTATTTGTCTCAAAAAATATTTTTTCACCTAAAAACCAACATGTACTAAGAAGCCCCACATACCTCATGGTTAGAAAAAAAAAATAGTAATTAATGATATAGTAAAAAAAATCTTACTCTTGTACAGCTAGCACCTCAAGATTTCTAAAGGAACTTCTTTCCTTGTTTCAGAAAAGGAAAGAGATTTTTCCACACTAAAACTTTATGTCCTTCGTTCATACACTAAGTATTGATTACTTTTTTTTTTAAAAATGTATATATCATGATATTCTCTAAATTAAAACCAAAACTGTATTTTTTTTCATTAATCATCAGCAATCAGATAAAAAGGTCTCTCGGCCGGTACCAAAAATCATATTAATTAGATCCTTATTAATTTAAATTAAGTGTGCATGTAGTATTTATTTAAAGGGATAGAACTATTTAAATCCAATACATAGGAAATGCATCTCTTACACAAATAATACGAGAACCAAAAAGAGTTTATTTTGTCATAATTATTTATATTCAATCAACAAAAACACTTGTTCGCCACTATTGCTACTTTCAGTCTCATCTCTACGTAAGGGAGATGGAAACAACGAGGTTATAGGGCCAAGGAAACTTAAATCAAAATATAAATTACATATAACAAAGCATCAATTCTTTTTTCTTCTCTTTGTAGTCACTTGTTTTGTTATTCCAACCATGGGTTCTTGTGCAAGGAGTATCATACACTCCGACACCTCGATCGCATCAATGTAGTCCTTCACTCCATGCTGGAACTCTAAATATGAACCTTGCAATTCTTTACACTGAGAGAGTTGTGTCACCTGATGTTGTTTTAATTAGTCTCTCATCATACTCCGCACCCTTCTTTTCTTCCTCCAGCATTTGGGTTTGAACAATAAACAATTATTGATTCAGCCTATCCATGCCACCAAGTTCATTAGATGGGTTGTTTCGGCCTTGGGCATCAATTTGTTTGGCATTGCTTGAATTAGCCGCTTGTTGAAGTTGAAGAAACTTGGTCGCAACAACATCAACACATGGGTGCCCAAAAGAGTAAGGCTTATTTCCAATGGAGAACACAACAATAGCAATTTCTACGTCACACAAGATGGATAGTTCATTAGCCTTTTTGAATGGTCCCGTTCGACGCTTAGAAAACGTGACTTGCCTCATGTTAGGATCCTTCACTATCGCAATTTCAATCTTACGATGACCCATGGTGCCCTCATTTGCTTCACACTGATAATTGCAATTAAAAATAAATAGTACAAGAATAAGAGATTAGAAAGAAGGAGATTGTGGTAAAGGTTGAGGTGGGTATGATATGGTATCCCTACAACCCTTTATTTATATACACGGTCTCTAAAATTGTTCAACGTTTCTAATATTGAATTTGCAATTACCAATTATTTTTGGTTATGTAATTAAAGGGAAGTGTTTTAGTATGTTTCCAAATTTATATAACAATTTTGACTTGCATGTTATTTCTTTTTTATTTTAATGATACTGATACTAAATATGTACGTGTCTTTGATTTGCTGGAAAAATGAAATATAATTTCTATATTTGCTAAAGGAATTTTTTATTGTTTGGCTACAACTAGCACCAACTATATTCTTTTATTTATCAACACCACCCCAAATATATGTTTGAGTTCTTAAATATGGAATTAGTACAAGAACATACATTTGGTTGCAACAACATGTACTTTGTACAAAATGAATTGTCTTTATTTTGTGTGTGAAAATAACACATCTACTAAGTAAACGTTGCCCCTTAAATTTGATGATGATCCATAGCTTTTGTTACATGAGATCAATTTCATACAAATAAGTTGATCTAACGTCATCTTTTTAATTTTACTTTCTATTTTTTTTAAGACTGATGAACCTAATTTAATTTCACCACTAAAAAATTTATATATATTTTAATGCAAAATAGATATTTATTTGACGATTTAGTCAACTTTCATAATGATTTGATATAAAACATCATTTTAGTAAGTATTTTTTAAAAGAAAATGTCATTCTAATCAAATTAAGTTAATTTAAATTATATAACAAAATATTTTATTTTGAGTCAACTCAATCTTTAGGGTGTCAAATGATTAATGTTCATAGGAAAATTACATTCCTTTGTGCATGATAAGATAGCCATTTTCTCAGGTGTAAGGTAATGATACAATGTTCCCTTATCCTATTACCATACTTTCATATTGTAGTTTTGTGTTGCTTTGACATGTTAGGTGCAATGGCCCATATTGAGTGTCAAAGGTGGTCTCATGGTGTATGATGAGTCATCCTTATGTAGTGTTGCTTTGTGTGTCAGTCCTTCATCCATTATTAAGCTTGGTCGACCTTCCTTTTAGGGCGGATGGTATTCCAAAGTTTCGCAAGTGCATAATATCACTTTATGCACCATTCCCCCGTTTGTCCGTTAATCTTGATCAACCTCTCTTCCGGTGAGGATAATCTATAATCCTTCAAGTGTCAAGTATATTAAGGTAAATGCACTTAAGACACGTGCCTTATCTCATCCATATATGAGTGTTACTTGACTTTTCTTTCATGGAAGACGATCTAAGTTTTAAAGTTTAAAGATAATTTATCAATAAATTATACGTAAGATATATATATTTATGGTATTTTTTATATATTCATAACTCAAATAAAAAAAATTATCATCCAAAGGCTAAGTTATTACCAACTTCCACACTCAATGACCAAAATGGTCATTTACCCATAAAAGTAGTAATATTCAAAGACATCATTATCGATTCAAAAAGGCATGGCAACAATTGCCGAACAGTTGACACAGCTCCAACGTCTGTGTGTCCTTCCACGATTTGATCATGCAGCATTATTTAAAAAAGAGAATGATAACGGGTGAGGGGGTATATCCGTCATTGTGGAGAGGAAGGAAGGGAAAGGAATCTCTACCTTCGGGGTCCCTGTCTTCGGGGGGGTTTCCTAGCCCAAGACTCGTGGAAAGCACCAAGCATTCATTCACTGCACTTGAAGAAGGGTGTGGAGATTTAAGTGGACGAACGAAGGTGCCCTAGCTTCCATTCCACATACACCCACGTGTTAACCCATATATACCATATTCACTCACACACATATCATATCACAGAATCAATCCTAAAGCAGATACCTCCTACCTGGTTTCAAGTTTGCACCGTGGACAACACAATTTTAATTAAAGCTCTTTCAAGATTAATACTTTATTTTGTATTGTTAATCCGTATTACTTTTTGTACGGATTATTACCAACTGTTTCTTACTATAATTACATTTCAAATACTCTAATCTAAGGTGATAGTGATTCATGATAAACTAGAGTCCTTGTGCGCACCGTGCATTGCTCCTTACGCCATGTGTTACCTAATAAAGTTAAACTTGATAAATCAATTTATTTAACCTGATAAAATATGTTGAGTTGAATTACGTGATTCAATCTTTTAACTAGCATAATTCAATCCGTCAACTCAGAGTAAATGGGTTAGCATAATGTTGTGATCGTAACATTAATTATATTGTTTATTTTTTATAGTTTGTATTTTTTTTTCATGTATTTGGTGACTGAACTTATGAATATTTTAATAACTCTTCTTTAAATATTGATGCATCAAACTCGCAACATAATATAGTTTGGTTAAGTTGAAATTTAATCTCAATATAACTCATTGTGTTATCTAAAAAAAAAAACTCATTGTGTGATGATAACTGGTTGAAGATGGATTGGATTGAGTCCAATTAAGTCATTATTACATCCTAATACTACCTTGAAAAGGAATTCTAGATGGTTGATTCTTCCGTTTGGCATTTGTCTAATCTTTTTCTCCCGTGTACAAGAAATCACCACGCGTTGTTCGTGTTTCGGCTAAAGTCCACACCGCGATGGCTAAAGAGTGAACACCTGTAGGTAAGGTAGTAGTAGACTGAGAAGCTTGTAGCTTGGAACGACCAATTCTTTTGTCGCAGTCAAATCATATGATAGTTACTCTCTCCTCCACCTTTTCAATTTCTTGTACTTCTTGAAAGAAGTAGGTCATTCATTTATGTTTTAGACTCTCCGGTTCTATCGAAAGATATTCTTATAATTTTTTAATTATTTAAGATATTCTTATAATTTTTAATTATTGGAATCAGTTATGAAACCAATTCTTTAATTAAGACTTGATGAGAAAATACACTCTTTCATTTAAGCTGAATATGAAAAAATTGGAAAGAAAAATAAAAATAATTAAAACGTGAAATTTTACCAAAGGAGAAGTAGGCCCCTAAAGTAATAGAAGGTGCCACCTGGCGTTCCTCTAATGAAAGACAGAGTACCGTTGCTTACGTACATAGGTTCCTCACACGTCAGACACTGAGGGGCAAGAATCAGGTGCAGGCAAATCCAGTGTGGTAGTGTGAGGAGGGTGGAATCACAGGTCATAAAATGAGCGGAGGGGACAGGTGGAGACGCAGCATAAGGCAGGGTGAGTAGGAGTACAATTTACAAACTTGCTTTTCTTTCTTTTCCCACTCCCAATTCACAATAGATGCGTGTCCCATCAACAAAACTTACATTTTCCTCACACGTGTCGCTTTCTCCTCTCTCCTTTCTGCTCCTTTTATCGTCTCCTCGCTTCTTTTTCTCCCCCCTGGCCTCCACTCTCTACCCTCAACTACGACCACACCACCGTTATGGACGAGGACGAGCAACTCGAACGATTCGACTCGGAGTTCGCCTCCACGAGTTCCATTTCCTCCACCCTCAGCACCGACGATTTCCGCAACCTCACCAGCTCCGGCGACATTTCCTCCATCAGCAGCGGCTCCGGCGAGATTCCTCCCGTCGCGGTCCTCGCGCCTCCGTTTCTCTACCGCGAGGGGTCCAATGACGTCGAGACGGCGCCGGCGCCCAGGGAGAAGTGCGTGGGAAGGAGTAACAAGGGAGTGAGCTGGGGGCACACTTCTGTGATTGGGAGAAGGAAAGAGATGGAGGACGCCATCGCCGTTATTCCGGGATTCATGTCTCGCACGTGCGATCGCGTCGGGGGTTGTACGGCTCCCGGTTCTAGATCCTCCGGCGAGATCGCTCCGCTTCATTTCTTCGGCGTTTACGACGGCCACGGTGGCTCTCAGGTACGTTACACCTTCTTCCCCTTCTTCTTTTTCCGTTTTTTAATTATAATAATTATATAACTTTCGTTAAATTTCGGTTTTCATATTGAAGTTTGAAAGAGGTGTTTCTGGTTATGGTGACTGGGCAAATAAAGAAAGGGAGTGTGGGGTTCTGATTAATGTTAATATTTGCTTATTCCTTTTTCAATTGTTATTTATCTGGTCGAATAGGATCGATGTTTATTTATTAATTATTTTTCTGTATATAGAACTATAAATAAAAAATGATATAGGAATTGTTAAACTGGGAATGTGGTTGGTGGGTGTGTTGCTTAGAAAGGCCACGTGTTTATAGGGTTATAGGGAGAGTGGTCCTTAGAGAGAGAAATTGACGATGCTTTTCATTTGGTTGTGACACGTGTAATAGGACTGTACATAATAGGGGCGTGGGCCTTTTCTCTTCCAGAACAGATACTTGAACCAATTAGGAATTTAGGAATGGGGATTGGTTAGCATGACTGAGATCTGACGTGGTTTTTATCGAAGAAAGTTTAGTTCAGTTTTGAAAATATACATGATTATCTCTTAATACGGTCTTTGATTAGTCTACCTTCAAAGATAAACTTTCAGTTTTGAAAAAAATAATAATTTAAAAACAACTTTACTTTTTATACATCAACCATTTAAAAATCATCGCTATTCTTTTATTAATAAAATTGATAACATTCAATTACGGGTGCCTTTGTACGATTATTTCAAAAATAATTTTAATTTTGAGTAGTTGATATGGTTGTATGTTGTTTATTTGCTGTGAAAAGAAACATATAATGGATTTGATAGTGGCCCGATTGGGGGAGATAAGAAGGAGTATGGATCGTAGGGGAAGGTTGGGCCACGTGGATGGAAGGATGGGCTTTTTGTCGAAAGGAAAGGTGTATTGTTAATGTGTGAGTAAGTGGGACCTACGCTCATTATGCGCCTTTGCGCTACTTTTGGCATATTATACTGGGGCTGACTGATGATGGTCTGCTTCATTTTGTAAAAGTTTTCCTATGCTCTTTTGAATACCAATTTCCAATTAATTATCATCCATAGTTGTTTATGTCACTAGGATTAAATCTCAATTGTTAAAAACATTATTCTTTATTCTTCCAACATATAAAACGATTTTCTCTGTATTGGGTACCGAACAACATCTAAAGTTTATGTGGAACTTTCTTTTCGTAGAAACATTTATGCTCTCCACGGTTCACTACAGATAAGATTCATGCTTTACTTAACAATTTTGCATTTATAATTTTAGGTTTCTTTTTCGGTAGAATACTGTATTGCTATTCTATAATTACTTTTGCTGATGTTTTGTACTTTAGTTACATGAAGCCAATAATCGTATGTGAGGTTTAGGACTGGTCTTTAAATAAGAAAGTGATATGCAAATTTGGGTAAGCAAAAGGTATGAAAAATTATTCCCCTTCCAAATAACTCTCAGAAGTTTGGTTTCATTCCCATTTGATTATAAATGCTATTTATGATTTATCCATCGGACAACTATTTTTGCAATTTTGTATTATTGTATATATAATTCAGAGGTCGAAAATGTGTGGATCCCAAGCCCTTAAGGGCACCTAATGAATTTCCATAATGGTCATTTATGCAACTGTCAACAAATGGTCATTTAACTATACCCGTTTTTATCTCTTTCCAACTCTGAACCGCGGAAAGCATAATCTCTAGTATCATTGTTTGTTATTGTGTATTTCTGTGGTAGCTTGTATCGTTTATTTGTATTTGTAGTCTATGTGCAACAGAATTTCAAGGTGAGTTGTGCGGAGAAAAAATGGGGAGCCCATTATATAGGCTATATAGCGTTGGTGCAGGAGTTTAGTTCACCAGAAAATTATATAAATTTTTAATGGTAAGTCTCGCCATTCTTGTTCTTGTACATTTAAGCGAAATGAGGAGGTAGACAGATTAAGATCTCACATGAAGATGCCTTATTAGTTTGTGAGTAGTTGTTGTTGAAAGGATGCTAAAAAACCAGTTGTTTGTTTTTTTTTATTATTAGAGGAATGTTAGCCAGATTCTTATGTCTCTTTCTAAAATGGTTGAAATTTATTGAATTTGACGCAGACCTATCAAAATTAGTTATTTCTAATAAATTTTAGCTTAATTGTTTCTGATGATGTGAGGCCAGGTCATTCTCTCTAATAAAACATCATCATTTTCTTCTTCTTACCATGTTACTGGATTGGAATATTGGATGATTATTTTACATTGTACTAAATTCATGGTTAAGAAAGGCAACTGAACTCTGAACGTCCTTCCCCTTGCACAGGAGAGGAGTAATAACTGTCCAAAATGCAAAGTGTGGAGTTCATTATAGATGGATGATATTTTGGTGTTGAAACGCGTCCAAAATTTTCCCTAAATGGCTAATTTTTCTCTAAACCATTACCATACTGAGCTTTGATTCTAGTCGAATGCATTGGTCCAACGCTGTCTTCATAATACAAAAAGCTACCTTAGAAAAAACACAAAAGGCTAGCCAGAAAATATCTGTCCGTCCAGATGAAGTTAAAACTTTAATACAAGACTCTTTCTTTACATTGTGTTGAAGTATTCATTTTTTATTTTTATTTTTGCCCCTCATGACTATTAAACTTAATTTCTGATTTCTCTACAATTAATGTGACAGTAAAACTTAACTTCAAATGAGGATATTGATTCATGTGATTCCGTTAAACAAATACCGTACCTTATAAATTGGATGGGACTGTATCATGAGTAGTTTACCATTCTCCTAACTAACTTTTGTGGTAATTTAATCCTAGGTGGCTAAGTTTTGTGCGAAGCGGATGCACGATGTTATAGCAGAGGAATGGGACCGAGAAATAGGAGGTGCCGCTGAATGGCAGAGAAGATGGGAAGCTGTATTTGCTAACAGTTTTGAGAGGACTGATAATGAAATCCTCTCAGACGCAGTTGCACCAGAAATGGTAGGATCTACTGCCTCTGTGGTGGTTCTATCTGGTTGCCAAATTATTACATCCAACTGCGGCGACTCAAGGGTAGTTCTTTGCCGCAGGACACAAACTATCCCCTTGACAGTGGATCAGAAGGTAAGGTTAAGGTTTACTTACTTATGTTGATATAACTGCGACCATGTGATCATGTGTTCCGTTTTAGGTTTCTTGAAAATGGAAAATTCTATGCACTGTCAGTTCAATAAATAAGGCTGGTTATCTTTGTCTGACATGTATTAGTATTTTGTTTTCAAGTGTATGTATAGAAGATAAGATTATTGTTAACAGTTACGTAAATAAAAAGATAAAAGCAGTTCACCTTTACTGCTTTTGAAGTTCAAGATAATTGTAACTCATGAGAGGGATCATTAAGAAAAACTCGTCTATGCAGCCATGTATTCGAAACATTCAGGGACGGACAATAATCCTCTAGGTGGGCCTCTATTGCAGCTCTGCCCAGTAGTATTGGGAGTGACTTCCCATTCTACCGTTTG
Organism: Glycine max; assembly: GCF_000004515.6. Classification (NCBI taxonomy): domain Eukaryota; kingdom Viridiplantae; phylum Streptophyta; class Magnoliopsida; order Fabales; family Fabaceae; genus Glycine; species Glycine max. The sequence continues at coordinate 2,698,381 of NC_038244.2, read as the reverse complement.
TCACTGAAAAAAAAAATCAGGGACGGATCTGAGGGAAACTCTAAAATAAATTTAAAAAATTGTATATATTGATTTAAATTTTTTATATAAAATATATGTGATGTTATAATTATTAATTTAAGTATGTTATTGAAGGTATTTCTTACTCCCTCCCTTATTTGTATTTCATTAACGGAATTGAGATACCATTGTCCTTGTTTGTACAGCCGGATAGACAAGATGAACTCTTGAGAATTGAAGGAGGAGGAGGAAAAGTCATAAACTGGAATGGAGCTAGGGTATTTGGTGTTCTTGCCATGTCCAGGGCCATAGGTACCTTGATTTATCTTCATACGAATAATACCCAATCTTAGGTTAAGAGTTTGCGAACTGGTTTCTTCTTTTGATCTATTGATTAAGGCATCAAGTTCCTTTCAACACTAATATGGCCAATGATCTCTCTGCTATGAGGTAATAAAGGATGCAACCAGCTATAAGCGTCCAATGATTTGTGAGACTGTTCCAAATGATTTGGATCATGTAAACCCTGCGATTATAATAATTATCTATATTACTACAGTACAATATTCATTTCCTTTCTGGTGTCACCATAAATGAGTTATTAAAAGAAAAACAAAATTCCCTCAAAAAAGGAAAAGAAAAACAAAATGTGCAATTACAGAAACTCATTGCATTAGCTGCCTGATAATGGGACCATGGGAGAATGGAAGTTAAATAAGGGAAGGAGATCTGAACTTGAGTTGAAAACCATCTAATTTGTTTTGTTACTGCTTAAATAAGGTGTAGTTTTCAAAAATCAAAGTTACATTACCAATGTCAACAATCTTGATTGTGATGTGGTTGCCCATCTTTATCATACCAAAGTCTTTTCCTTGAATATGATGAGAATCCTTCATGAGATTGAGGGGTAATGTGGAAGAACAGTTCTAAGTCAAAAATCCAAATCAACAGCAATCACCAGACACCACATTTACATAACTTCCCCCTCCAATAAAAAGTATATTCTTATCATTTGAAGACACTCCTTTCTGCTTCTCGAATTTAATTTAATCAGGGTGGACTATTCCATCCACTAACTTCTTGTGGCTGAGATTGCCACAATAATACAACTTAGACTTTTTGTGAGACTTGGATCTTCCTCATGATTTCCCTTGGGTTCCTTTACCATGATACTCACCTCTTCCTTTATTTTCAACAAGATTGACTATGGACATCTAGGAACCAAGTCTATGACTTGTCCTGTATTTACCTGCTTAACGATGATATTTCAGGTGATCGGTACTTGAGACCGTGGATTATTCCGGTGCCAGAGATAACTTTCACAGCAAGAACCGATGAGGATGAGTGCTTAGTTTTGGCAAGTGATGGACTCTGGGATGTAATGACCAATGAAGAGGTTGGAGAAGTAGCACGCCGCATTCTTAGAAGGCGTCGCAGATCCTTGTCAATGGAGGAAACATCTCCTGCACAAGTTGTTGCCGAAAGCTTGACTGAAATTGCATATGGTCGAAATAGTAAAGATAACATTTCAATCATAGTTGTTGATCTGAAATCAAAGAGAAAACGTCAGCAAAGGCCTCCTTTAATTTCCTAAGAAACTGATTCTCTTCAATATTTTTCAATCTTGAGAAGGGCAAAGAGACGGTAATGAAACTGTAGAGTGGATCTATAAAGCAAACCCTCTTTATTTCTTTTTTTTTTTTTTTGATGACCCATTGGTACTTGGTATCACTTCAGCTTGTGTTTCTCCTAACCTTCTGTACAGAGTTGATTGGCAAAAAGAATCTGCTTCATGACAAGTGACAACTGGCTAGGGCTTGCATGTTGTTAATTGTTATAATGATGTTTAGATTATTACTCTTTTTATTTTTCCCATTTGGTCCTGATTCCTTAACGGGTTATGCAATAAAACTTTATATAAAATCAATTTGTTTTAGTTTCATCTATTTAATGTTTATTAAGAAAAAGAGACACAACTATAATATGATTTTATCATATTTAAATGTTACTAAAGATTTCTTGATATGATTTTATGGTTTGTAATAGGATTAAAGAATGTTTTACTTTAATTACATAATTATTGTTTAAAAGTTATGCGTGGCACAAAAGAAAATATCACTCTCTACATAATAATGATTTGATGCCATCTTTATTCCGATCATAAGTAGGTTTCTCTTTCTGCAAATATATTTCAAACCAATAATATGGCTTGATGTCATTTAGAATTTGGCAAATTCAGTTTCATGAAAAAAAATTGACAAGCAGCTATAATCCCTCAACATGGATTAGCCATCTCTCAGACAACGGATGCATTTTTTCCCCCCTATATATATAGCATATATAATTTTTAATATGTACATAGCATGAAAATGCAACAAAGACGAGAAACTCCTATTTTGATTTTTGGGTTGCTCTAAAGATCTTTATCATGTTTAAATGATGTTATCATCAAACTACAAATAGATGTTTTCAGTCAGACTCCGTAATATTTTATTTTATCTAAAACTATGTTTATAATTTCTTACTTTATTTTGAAACTTTGGCCTTTTAAGAACAAATCGGACAAGGGATCAATGTATGAAAAGTTTGAAAACTAACAAGTCCACCAATATAATTTATCACGCTAGAGAAAAAGCATCCTTGCAACATTTATATGGGTATTCTTTAGCACATAATTTATCAGTGGGATGTGTGAGCTAATATTAATATCTATCCCAACATCCAGGTTTATTCATCATAACTATTTTATGCCATGAAAGTCATTCCATAGAAAAGTATATAAATCTTCCAAACCAAATACTTGAACTGTTCTATATCATTCATTCATAAAACTGAATGTCTAACACGTGCATCACATGGGTCTATACTCTATAACCTAGTCATGGACATCTCAGCATTTGTGTATTTAGACCAGAGCCTGAAAAGAATCATAGGTTAGTGAGATGTCAAATTTCGCATGAACTTAGGCATGCAACAATTCTCTGAAAACTGAGTTTGGAATAGTTTCACATCCGCGCAATGCAAAATCCAAGGTATTAAGTTCGGAAAGTTTAAGGAATGGCCAAAAATATTCATTCAATCATGTGCCCTCGCAATTCCAATTACTCATCTCTTCCAGTGTCCGGAGGATGATTGCATTTTCCACCAATTAGAAAGTTAAACAAATTTCCTCTGGATGGTCGAGCATCTGTTGCAGACATATACAAGCCTACGCCTCATATCCCATTTAGTGACTTGTGTTGCATTGAAGGATTTCCCATCATCAAGCGTACCTTAAAAAAGATGCGTAAACAGCATGGACAGGTTATTAGTGATAGATGTGACGTCTTCTATCCCTCATATATGTACTAATAATAAAAGAAATAAGAAATCAAAATTAATTAAAAAATTTTAAAACACATCTAAATACAAGTCTTTCAAAAGGATAAAAGGCTCACATTCATTTTTTTAACATCATAATAAGACTTGTCCAAATAAATAATAAATCATATCGGCTCAAAACAAGGTCGTCCCAGACTTCATGTAATTAATATAAAAATCTATACCCCAATATCACATCCTATCAAAGCATTGGATTCTCGTGTCCTCTAGTATCAAGTTCTTCGTAGTCATCCACTTAATCATCTGCTTCCACGAACACAAAGTTCGAGATTATCATAGGATCCAAACACAAATAACACATGGGGAGTGAGTTATCACATTCCTAACTAATAAAGAGAAACAAGATAATATGTAGGTATAAATATCATATAAACAAAATACAACTTACTTAAGTATAGCTCACGTTATTTCACCACTTTGACACACAACATCACATCACAACACTACACGTCTCATTCGTTTTCACAACATTCACGTACTCAATGATCAAAACACAATATCACAAAATCAATCAATATTGATCATTATACACGCGTTATGCAACATATACACTAAGACTCAATCCTATATGCAATATGGTACCATGTCAAAGAAATATCTCGTCGAGTGTCTAAGAGTACATGATAAGACAAATCACACACTAGCAAGTCAGGTCACTCTCACTAGGTAAAATCAAGTCAGGTCACGCTGTTTTGCGAGAATGCTCCAACCATATGGGATCAACATAGGCTTAAAGGAGCACTCACACCGGGTGTATTTACCCCCAAGGCCTACACTTTGAAGAGTCCATTAGGGAATCTCCCTCCTGATTCAGGTCCAACCCAGAAAACATTTTAACACACAGACTCTATCTATGAACTGTACAAAACACACGACACCTCAATTGTTCTCAAAATATTTTATCTCGTCGCGCTTGTGATTTAACTCGTCGGGTCCCCATGGTTCCTATCACAATACTCGTCGCGCATTAACTCGTCGCCCTTAAAGGGTCTTATAGTCGTGTGATTGTACAATTCATAGCTCATAACTCAATGCACACAACATTTCAATGCACACAATATCTCAATGTACATATATATTACAAGTCAATGCATACTCAATTTATCACATACACTCGGTCTCAATCATAATGGTATGATCCCAATTTAACATGTTATCACACCTCATGAATCATATACACTTTACCAATGAATTATGCAATACACACGACTCTTCAATTGTTTTCAAAATAATTTTATCTTGTTGCACTTGTGATTAAACTCATCGAGTTCGCACAGTTGATCCCATCACAATACTCGTCGCACAAAAATTTGTCGCCCTTAAAGGGTCTTATAATTGTGTGATTGCATAGTTCATAGCTCACAACTCAATACCATGTATTTCACCATTCATCACAAGTTTAATTTATCACCAACTCACAATTTGAATCACCATTTCATAATCTCAATATAACAATTTATACAAAAGATTTATCACAACATGAGAAGTAAAACCCCTCAAATAATTTCACACAATTATATCAAAATCAATTAATCAAAATCATAGGTACAAAAAAATGAAAACACCAAGAGTACTCTATTTTATCAACCAATTTGTATCAGGACATCAATATTGTATTTATAATCATAAAGGAAAAATTACAATTTAATAAACATCCCAAAATAAACTCAATTTAATTCCCTACACATCCCTTATTTTGATAAACTCATCTCTTACTTCTAAGCGGGTTCATGTGTGTATTGTGACAGCAATAGCGGCATCTATAGCAGTTTCCTGAAATTCCTCAATTTTTTTCCTCTGACTGCTCTGATAGAGTTCTCAAACGTTAGAGAGAAGGAGAAGGGATTGAAACCTTCATTCCACTGTCTATGTGCGATGAATATTTCTCCCTCTACAGACATTATTTTGCAAATCTCAACGGTGAAGATGTGCGGAAATAAATCGCAAAGCACATATCAAAATTTCACAATAATCCAACGGTTAACTAATCTAAGATCGTAGTTTTACTGAGACAGTTCTGGATTTATACGGAAAAAAAAATTACGATGCAAAGGATATTTCTCTTAGATCCGACATATTTTCATAACTTCCAACGGTGAGAATGCTCAGAATTGATTTAGGAATCTGGTGCTGAAAAATCATGATGATCCATCGGTTAACGAGTTTGAGATCGTCATTATAATAAAATAGGTTTGGGTGTATACGAAAAAAAAGTGGGAATTTTAGGAGGGAAAAAGAGAAAACGAAATTGAAAAGAAAAAAAGGCGTAGAAGCTATCGTTAATCTAAAAATTGACCTAATATATCTAGGTAGAGTACTCACAACTTATTATTTACTTTATTTATTTATTTTTATTATTTTATAAAAAGAAACTCTATGTTCTTTCCTATCAAATGAATAAATAAAATATTTTTTTTATTTTCTCTCCAACCATTATTTTAATTAATAAAGTTATTTCTCATTTATTTGATTATAAAAATCTCATCATTTTTCTAAAACTCTATTTATTTATAAATAACAATCCTTTTTAAATAGTTTAAAAAAAATGGAATGTTACAATAGAATTAACCATGATATTCATAAAGCATCAAATCAAAGCTTTCAATATTCAAGAACATGCACACACAGAAAAACCTATTTTGAGCAATATAACTTCACCTTGATTTGTAAACAAATATATTCTTCAGATATCAAATGTACTCTCTTATCTATTGCTTGGAACATCATGCCAACTTATACCAGAACCAATTTAAGATTAATGACTTTGCAATTTTCACAGTGATGGGCATGCAATAGGAAACACAACTAAGCAAAAATGCATATTTATATTTGTTCAAAGTAGTACGCTTTTTGGTATCATTCAGAGTAGTAAGCTTATCGTGTTTAAAATTGCATGAATATTTTTATTTAGATAAATGCCAAAGAAAAGGAATGACTACTTTAGGCGTAGATTTATGGTGTAATTTACTTCAACATCCCATGAGGTTATTTATCATTGATTTTAACTTTCCTATGTTTCCCACGTTATCCCTTACTCCATTAATTCAGTTTTTTTCATTTATACTGTTATACATTGAGCCTGACATGTATCCTTGAAAATGGTTATGATGAATATGCAGCATGTTGATGCGTTGATTCAACAGTATGACAAAGATGAGCTTCTTAATTAATCTTTTTGTAATAATGTGAAAGATATATATTAGTTTCACAGTTGATACATACCTTTTTCATCAAATAATGACATGAAGATTGCTAAACAAAAACAAACACTAATATCTTCCCCTGAAATGCAAAGAAAAATATATTAGTTGTTAGAAAGGTCTTCCAGAATGATTTAGATGGATTAAGGAAAAGGCACCCAGAGATTCAAAATGATAATAGATAGAAAGAAAAGGTAAGGATACCCACAGGGGAAGGTGCAAGGAACAGTCCCATTGAAGAGCACTTTGATGATGTTGACAGCCATTAGAATCCTGTCAGGGAAGCGCTTTCCTCTGATGCAGCCTCCCTTCTGTCCTCAGCGCGTTGTACAAACTGTTCTCTCTTCGCTTTATGCAACAAACAACTGATCATTTACTAATTTTTAATTCAAATATACTTTTTATTTTTCAATTTATTTACATAATGACGATTTTAATCATATTTATATAAAATATATTAGGTAGTGTAATAGTTCTATTGTTTGATGGGTTAAAGTTTGAAAAATAATACTGTTTCAATTTCCAAAATATTGGAGTGAAGTTGATATGATATGAGGATTAAAATTGTACAGTTTTTATAAAATATAAGAATCAATATAGATCCATTATATTTAAAATTGAGTTTCACGTTGACACTCCTTTCAGAACTGTAGTTTCACTTCAACATTTTCATAAAATGTTATATGAATCAAAATTAAAATTCTGTAAAATTTAGAGACAAAAACCATCTATCCATTATAATATTGAGATAAAAATTGTGATAAAACTTATTTAAATTTAGTTGTTATAAGTTATATATATTCATGAATAAAATATTGGACGCAAGAGAATATCTAAACGAAATGTGCAATAGATACTAATTCTGCCTCCACATTGTGTCCACACCACACCTTTTACTTTAGAAACAAGTACTAAGCAATTTGCTTGGACTTTAATGTTTAAAACTTGAAATCTTGGCAGCATGTTTGAGTACTCCATTGGTTGCTGAAGAAGCTGGAGTGAATGCCTTTCGTATCTTAAAGACATTCCAAGCAGTGTTAGCAGCATGTCCCGCAGTTGCAAATACATGCTCAGTAGCTTCCCCTGCGCTCTCCCCAAACCTGTTGTTCAAGGACCGTGTATGACATTAAATTTAAACAATAGCATATGCACATAACAACTGGGAATTCCATTCAAAATTTTATTCTTTCTGACCCTTATTTTGGCCACATGAGAGTTATACCAAGGGATATGGGGATTGATGCCACAGTCATTGCTTGTATACTGTTGGTGTATTTGATTGGACTCAAGGGTTATTTGAGTTGGGGGCAGTTCATTTTAATGCCTCAAGTGGCATTGAAATCCAACTATAAATTTCTGCTATACTATTGTTCAATCAAATGTCATTTACCTGTTAGAGACCACTCTGGATGCAGCTTTGGAGGTGGCAGAAAGAGTTTGTTTCTCAGCAGCTTCAGCTGCATCTAAAACCTTGTCTGCAGCATTACATGAGATAGAAATTAAAGAAAGTCAGGGTGGTGCTGCTTATTTGAAAGAAAAGTAATGTTATGAAGTGTTTGACTTAGTTTTACTTACTGACTGCATCTAGGGAAGCCAACAGAACCTCCCCAGGAAGCATCCTTAGGAATGCCTTTCCTGATTGGGATTTAACCACAGGAGCCATCACTGATCCACTAACTATACCAACACCATTAAGCACAGATTTGCTTAACTTTTCTGTCATCTTGGACAGCTTCCTCACACTATAATGCAAATACAAAAGACAATTAATGGTAACTCATTCACATGTGCACTAGGTATTGTGATTCATATGTGTCCAGTGCCATTCTTTGAATACCGTTTGAGGTTTTTATTAATCTTGTTCTTCTTTGAGGCACTGGCAGTCTTGTAGCTCATACTTTCCCTGGCTACAACACCATTTTTCTCACGTGTAGAACTATTTAGGATCGTTTCCCCTCCTTTCTGGACCTGGTGATTTTCCACCGAACAAGTTTTAGATAAAATTTAGTGATATACTTTACAAATAGCTTTTTAGTTGTCTTTCCTTTTTTTTTTCCTCTCTTCAACTTTATCATTCAGAAATAATGGTAAACACTCTTTTGAATACATTTCATTATTGGTTAAAATTGATTAGAAATCACAAAATTTTATGAGTTCTATACTTACAAGTCTCACTCATGATTTTGTAATTTCTAATAAATTTTAACTAATAACAAAAGAGCATATTAAAAAGAATATGCTACTAGTAATCCTTTCTGTCACAGTCACACTTTTCTAGCCTCAAGAAATTATAAGGTTCAAGTATCATAAAATAAAAAGTGAAAAGCACTGAATTAATCTAGTAATTCAACTAGAGAACCAAACCTTATTGCTGTAAGCATTGCTGCATATGAAGATGCCCTTCACAATCTGACCAGTCCCTCCTGCGATTGCCTTGGCCAGAAAATGATTGTAATCATCAACCTTTGGAGCAAACTCCCTCCAATCTAGATTGTTCTTCTTGCTCAAATTCAAGCCAGAAAAGCAAGAGTGGTCCTTCAGGAACGAGTCCAGCAAACTCAAGCTTCCCAAACTAGCCTCTGAAAAGGTCACACCATAGCTGAGAGGCTCACCATTTTTCACAAGCAAGGAAAACAGGTAATGGAGAGAATCTAACTTCACTACTGGCATATCTTTTGTCAAAGGCCACTGAAGATCATCTCCTACTTTTATGATTGTAGCCAGAGACACATTCTCTTCAAAGGTTTTGATGATCATGAAGTGCCCTTGAGACAGTTCAAGAGCTTCTCCTTCATCCATCAGATGAACTTTACAAGCTGGTATTTGCATGAGAACTTCTTGTTTGAGTCCTGAGTATTCTCCAACACTTAAAGCAGCCATGGGTGGTGGTATAGCTGTGGAGCCACGGAAGCAGCACCACATCAGTGCTTTCTCTTTCTTGGGAGCTATGTTAATCGAGATAAAGTCTTCATTGCTGGGGATTCCTTTGTTCGTTGCTTTTTTCTGTTGCTGATGGCATTTTTAGCTATTCCTTTTTAAATTATCAAACTTAGTTTCTGAAAAATTATCAATATATAATAAGTCTATTTCTTAATACAAATAATTTGTGACAATTTAAAATCATGAAAAAGTTACCGTTATAAATTACTACAAATTACTTTAAAAAAAATAGGATAAGTCACCCATGCATTCAGAAACTACACTAGTTTTGAAAATTTTAAAAGGGGGCACCGTATTCGTAAAAAAGCCGTTCCTGATATTTGGTGTTGAGGTGATATGACTTTCGGTGGAATGTATTCTATAGAAAATAAAATAAAGACCTTATTGAAAAATGTGCAATAGCATTACAGCTTGCCCCCTGTATGAATTCAAAGACTTTTTTTTATAACTTTCACCCTGCAATTTTGACCTTCCTTCTTTATTTTTGCAAGGTACCTATTCATGATGTTATTGGTAGAGACTAAAAAACAAGAGCAGGACGCGACCTTTCATGTGAATTGTTAGGAAAATTAGGCAATTCCAAGTTCTAGCTGTTTCTTTTCTTTCAACATTAAAAATGTAGCAAGTTTCTTTTAATTTAATTTTACTGTACTTTTTATTTTGTTGACTTATTTAAAAATTTTGAAACACTTCATGTAATTAACATAGTAAAAAAAATCATTAAATGCTGTGTGAAGATAAAATTGATTATCTGTAAAAATAATCATATTAACAAAGTATTAAAATTAAACTGATTTTCCTTAAAAACTATAAGTTTTTCTTATACATTGTTCTGATTTCGATGTGCTTCGTTATGGAGTAAGAGTGTAGTTATTGTTAAAAGAGGAGATGGAAATAATGTGAATCGCTACCAGTATAATTCTGCGATTCTTGATCACTGAATTACATAAATTAAATCACCGAACTGTTACAATTACAAAGTAAACCCTAAGGGAAATTTGGCTTGGGCTAAAAAATCATATGGATTGAATGGGCAATGAAAAAATGGAACTAGAATTCCTACCACACTCTAAAACAATCAATCATGAATGCACCAAACAATAATTAAGATCAATTTGATCTACCAACACCCATGTTTCCCGAGTGAGGCAAAGAGATAGAGAGAAGAGACAGAATTTGATGGCTGCATGAAGCTTGTTCCTAGTTATCAAATTTCTTGGGTTGATGCCACTGTGCCAAACTTCTGGACAAAGAACTGAGAAATGAGCCTCTAGTCGGTAACCCTTTCTTTCCGTATAAATGTTTTCCTCCCAAATCTGTGAATACTGGACCCATATCCTTGCTTCTTGGAGTTCTTTCAATCTGTAAAACATACAAAATGAAAAAAGGAATATATTCTGGTTAAGAAAACGTCTGTAAAAGTTCATCTTCTCTTATAAAAACAAGATACCCTGCACCTAGTCTAATAAGGAAGTCAAGATTACAACATAAAGCCTCAACCAATTTACCTTACTAATTTTTCCATCTTTCAAATAGTACCGAATACCAGACCAGTTGATAGATTGAGAAAAATGAGAGCGGAATGCCGATACGGGATAAAGAAAGTTATCCACCAGCATTGCGATGAACACCTGTTCAAAAGAAGTCAGTTTCTAACTTTTTACCAACTTAATAGCAAGCTTGTTTGATATTTCACACCCTTAGCTTCATAGTATTACATTCATAATCATATCCCCAAATATAAACTTCTCCAACATATACTCTTAAGTCCATGCATTACGTTCTCAATTTTATACTCAATAGTTCAACCTGTTTATGTCAATTCTTTTTATGGCAGACCCACATCAATTCTTTGTGCTAAAGTTTGATTCAACTTAAAATTATGTTTGTTATTTATCAATTTTTAGAATATGTGGAGTCATAAAATACTACATCGTTCCCCTTGAATTATCATCATTACCTACACAAAATTGGCATTCAAGGCTGATAGATAAAGATTTAGTCAAAAGAACTCAACTCTACAGTAAAAAATGTATAAGAAATCCAAGATAAACAATACCTCTTAAAACAATCAGGACGAAAATACTTACAAGACACCAATTATAAGAAGCGAGAGAGAGTTGTGGTGCCTCTGGAGACAACATGTTGCACAGTTGGACTTCTATCCGTGTCAAGTTCCACATTGAAAGAAGCTCAACAAGAGTGCATATGGCTAGGAAGGTCACCAATGATAACCCTGGGAAAAAAAGGCACTTATCAAAATGCAAGAACTGAAAATGTAAAGCTTAATGGAAAAGTTCGTCTCAGTTAACAATGCAGTACACCCATTTTTGTTTTCCTTTTGACAAGACTTGTCTATTCATGGTAAATACGGAAATGACACCAGTGGAAATGCAACATATAACAATGGGGAATAGAATGTTATGGTTGGATTTAAATTTCACATGTCATCCCATTGCATTATTGAAAAAGATAATCCATACCATAAGATAGCAATTAACAAACAGACATTGTTTGTCTGTTTATAGAATAATCCCACAGAAGTTAGAAGGTAATGAAATCACAACATAAATAAAATTCTTATAAAGTGTTTATACAATAAGTATATATAAATTCCATATTACACAAAAAAATTCCACCTAAAAGCCAATGAATAGAGAACTTCTAACATGGCAAATAAGTTGACCAATAACCCTGATTCAGCATCAGAATCCTGCCAAATTTTATCCATGAATCAACACACTAACAACCTACCTAGAAAGGAAAAGTAGTGTGCTCACCACCAGAAGTATAGGCTATTTCTTCAGGTGAGAACCCTTTATAGTAAAATCTTAATGCTGCAGCAACATGGATCATCGCCATAAAATATGGTGCAACAAATCCCCATGACAAATAGCAGTGGGTAGTAAACAATGCACGGTTCATCACCCAGTTAACATTTGTTAAATATGACTCCAAAACGAATGTTTGTTTCCTCAAGTAATTCCAATATCTACACATGTTAAAAAATTAAATCATCAAATACGCAAAGAAACTTAATTTAAGACGAGTAATAATCACAAACCTTCCAAAATTAAGATCACTTGCAAGGGGGTGGGGAAAGACGGCAACGGGAGGAGAGGTAATGAGCCTTTTGTGAGCACCTGTATGATACGTTGTAATAATTGTAAGAATATTAGGACTCTTATTCTTTTAGGAAACTTCTGTTTAGTAGTCTTATTAAGCTGAGCTAGTAATAAAATTCACTACAGTACTATTTGGCCTATATTATTACTATAAATAGGAGTGTTAGTGGTTAGTACAAAACATCACAATCCTATTAAATATTAATGCAATACACACACACATACACATTCTCTTTTCTCATTTTTTTTCCAACTTCTTATAATATCAATAGCAACGAACAAGAACAATAAATAGGAATGAAATGCTAGGGAAAAAACATTAAACATATACCAAAAAGGTTAGTCTATCCTATTCCTAATTGAATTACTGGAAGCCCGTCACATTTCCTTAAAAAGAATCAAATATCAACTAAGAAATTTTTCATGAATATATATATGTGTGTGTGTGCGAGCAGAGCAGTCTCTTGCGCAATGAGTTTAACGAAGAGATTATTACCCAAAAGAAAACTACTTTCATAACTCATACAATGTAAGTTTTCTGCAAATTGTGCAAAAACAAGTGCTTAGGATTGTCAAATTTCACTATTAGCTCTTTCATGGATAAATCTTCAAGTAATTATTATTTTCAATGACCAATGCATATAAAGTTATTGTATACAATGACAAAATGTACATAAAAAAATGATGTAAAAATTGATAAGAGAATAAAAAATGTACCGGATATGGCTGCAAGAGTCATATCATCCGAATATCCACCATCTTTAAGTCCGGAGACTACACCATATCGATCTTGCCTAAAGTCATCAGCATGCATCTGAAGAAAAACTAAATTGTTAGAACATAAGTTTTCTTCAAAGCATCAATCAAGGAAAAAAAAAAGGTAAAAGCTACTTGCCATCATGCACCCTCCCCATAGAAAGAATGTTTTTCCACCAGTAGCAAAGCCCATTGAACAAGGCTGTTGAAAAAAAAAGAAAAAAAAAAGATTAGGTGCATAAGAGTTACATGATTATAACTAAATCTTGTCATATATTATGATTTATGAAAAACCTAAATGAAAAGTTATCTAATAAATTCTGAAATTTAAGTAAAATTCAATTAGCATTAGCTAAGTTTCATTTGTAGGTTTTATATATTTTATAACAAACGGAAAATAACAGAAAAGTGTACCATATGGTATTCATAGATGCAGTAACTTCCCAGGCTTCCAGATGGCAGATCGAGAGGGTATCCAGTTTGAATAAATATCTGCTAAGCATCAAAGCAGTTAAGACCATAATAAAATAATTCAGGGAAGTGAAACCATAATAATTCTAATTAATCACTTAAAAAAAGAACAATGAACAAATTTTAAGTTAGACCTCAGGGGTCTTTTCCATCTCACGAGTGAGTGCTCCGATTGATCCAGGATGTAGCCTAACATCATCATCCAAAAACAATACATATTTGCTATCTTTATGCATTGTCTCCACTCCAACCTGCCAAGGTGTTAATACTAGTGTAATTGGTAAAATGCCTCTAGCAAAGACAATCTAGGAAATCAACAAGAATGAAAATGGACCAAAATTTCAATGTCGGATGTCCATCATAAGTTAATACAGAATTTTCACTTATTTTGCCTAGCAAGTGTTATGTATAGAGAACATGCTTTCTAACAATTAAGGTCATCACCATTTTCAACATAGATTTAGATTGACTTCAAAAAATATAAAGGAAGACAAGGTTAAGTTCTGAATATAGCATGGCCCAAGGCTACATTTTGAAAAAACTATCGAAATATATGTCAACAAAATCCTATACCAATTGATTGTGAATTTTTTGACTACAAGTTGTTGACAAACCAGCTACAACAACCTTAGCTTCAACATGATCCTGCATGCACCAAACAGGCATCAAATTTAGTGTGAATGAGGTGCAAATAACACTAATGGATAAAGCCCAAAACAGAAAACAACTAGCTCCAACAGGGCAAATCAACTAATTGAAAGGACTAAGGAGTTTATGGTTGCAAAACTTTATATCAAATAACTTGTGAACTTATTTATACCTCAAATTCTGCTATTAATCGTGATACAGCATGGTAAGCGGGATCCTCTGTACTTTCTACCACAAAAAGAAATTCTATAGGGCCACCATATAGAGATGTTATCTGTGTTTAAAAAGGAACAGACATATATTTTTAAAAAAGAGTGGACAACAATGGTTAACAAACAGCTTTCAAGTATTACTGAAAAGAAATTCAAAATTACAACCAATTATTATTTACTATGCAACAGTGCCAAAAAATCATACAATCTAAATTACAAATCTAGAAAAATGCAAGAGAAAGTGTGTGAAAATGAAATACATAAACTAGTACAAGATTCAATTAAATTTTAATTTTCCAAGTCCTGTATTATTTATGAAAGAACCAAAAATGCACTGCACAGAAACCAAAAAAAAAAAAGGAAACCTCAAATAAATTCCAGGGGCATGTGTCTTCTCACCTGACTCCTCCAGTTATGGAGATTATGTTCTCCAAACCCTTTTAGGGGCATAATCACTGTTACTCTTGGAAGATCGACCTGATAGGAGTGCTCAAGTTCGTTAATGTCATGACAAAGGAAAGAAAAGCTATTGCCATTCTTCATACAATCCTTCATTTGTTTGATCTCTCTGTTCCTGTGAGGGGATGAAAAATTTGTAAATTTCTCATTGACATGACAATGAATTGTTTCCTAGCTGTTTGACATCAATGGCTACCTGACATAAGCAGCACAAGCCCACCCAAGAGCAAGCGTTAAGCAAATTAAACACCCCTGCAGAGCAAACAGAGAAATCAGGATTTTATGAAATTGCAACATGATTTTTCTCTTAAAAGCTGGGAAGAATACAAAGCAAGATTTCATTTCAAGGAAACTTATATAAATAACTATCATGCAATATTGAAATGCTTGACATACTTGACACTGCCACCAATACACACAGCCTGAATTCTGACACTTTAGGTCCCATGTCACCCTTCATAATTTCCATTTCATTCGACAAACATGCAATTTCAGAACATGAGATTGATATGCAGCTCAAGGGAAAAGCCCTTTCAACAATGCAGAACTTTCTATCTCAATTCTCACTAATGTTGCTTCTGTTTCTAAATATGGATTTAAAGTCTAAACCACATTTCCCAACTGAAAGGACTATGGAAGTCAAATCAGTGAAAATGACAGATGGGAAGCAACCCACAAGCCGATACCTCAAGGTCCTCAACTATCATAATTCGGGTCAAGAATAAAATCTATGAAAAAAATTCCACCGAGAAAGTAGAGATTATACAGATAAATCTCAGACTTAGAAGTATAGTCGAATTCCATCTACATCCTACAGGACCTACACCAAGCTAAACTAGGTCACTTTCTCAAGCCAAAACCAAACCATTCAATCCTCTTCCTGGAAGAAGCAATTGGTATCGACAGCAACTCAGAGCAGAAAGAAACTTAAATTGAATTCAGTTAGCTGCCAATTACCCCAATTCACAAAATCAAAAGCATTATTATCCACACAAGAGCCTTATCTCATGTTTCACCAAGCACCTTCAGGAACTACTTGTTTCAGACATCACCACTTTCCCCTTCCAAAACCCTTTGTAACCACAGAAAAATAAAACAAAAAAAAGACATAACTCTCTACCGTAACCAAAAAAATCAATCATAACCAAACCAAGTAGAAAAAACCCTGGCATAGAGATACTGAAGAGCAACAAGTTCAAATTTTTGTACCACACAAAATACCTACAATGCTTGGAAGGAAATAACATCGAACCATGAACAAGAGAGTAATGCTGAGTGATATAGTAGAACAATTGGTTGGGACGAAATTAATTACCCTACGAAATCAAGAGTTAATTATTAACAGAGATGGATCAAACAGAGAGAAGTGGAAAACCTGGATCTGAAAGAAAACGGCGATGGGACTACAAAAGGCCCTGCTCAGAGAAAATAGTAACAAATCCAGAGAAGACATTGTTTTGTTGCGTTCACTATTTCTCTCTCTGAACACTTTCTGTTGTGTTGTGTCTGTCTCTGAACGGAAACGTATCTGAGTGCCTCTCTCTCTCAACCTCAAATGGACATAGACATGAACATGAACAACATTGAATTTGAGAGAGAGAAACAGAAGAAGCTGCAAACAGAGAAAACAACAGCCTAAGCTAAACTCTTCTTAATGAACAATAGCTCCAATTTAATTTAAAAACTTAATGCGTAATTAACTATTCTAGTAAATTCATAATAGCATCATCACGTCCAAAAAATTAATTTATTTTTATTTTTATTGAACACATCACGTCCACATTTAATCTTCTTATAAAATTTATTATGTACTAATTAATTCAAGAAAAATATTAAATGCAAAATTAAATAGAAGAAAAAATAATATATTTTATTTAATAATTTGAAAGATTTATAGAAGAAACTAGTAAGAAATTATAAAATTATTTTTTAAGTTATAATATAAAAATAGCTTGAATATATAATTATTATTAAAATTATTAAAGATTGCATTCTACTTTTGGTATAAAAAAAATCACCCTATGTAATTCTATTGCTTTTTTTTACTGGATGTAATGTTATTGCTTTGAATATCACTTTTCTACTTTTTTTCATTCCTTTAAATATTTTTTCTCAATTGATTCTTCTAAAGTTCACAGCATTTTAAAACGTAAGAATCAAATTGAAAAGAAGACATGATGTCCACAGAAATTTACAAAAATAGAAAAATAATATTTAAATAGATAAAATAAACAGAAAGTATATAAAAATTATAAAGGAAAAAAAGTATTTTTTAAATAAAATATCAAATAAAAAAATGTAATATTAGAGATGCACACGAGTTAGTTCGGTTTGATTTTAGTTAGAAACAAAATTCAAACAATAAAATAATTAGTTTAATTTGATTTTGATTTAATATTTTCCAATCAACTTAAATCAAACTAAATATATGAAAAACGAATTAATTTGCTTCAATTATCAAGTTGGAATAACTTAATGGCAGTCCCAGAATTTAAAATATTAATTAGAATATATTTTTAAGAAGAAAAAAATCCAATCCTAAAACACATATATAGGGAACAATTGGATTAATCAATTTTTGAATACATGAACACAAAAATCAAACAAATAGTAATAAATTTGGTCAATGTTATTGCAATTAAACCCGATTGCATGGAAAATCTGAGTGGGATTCATCGTATAAACCCAATTGCTAATGAGCATCAAAAATGAATTCAAACCCATAGTTATTTTCACCAAACTTGTTTGATATGAAACGTAATTGAAGTACTTAAAAGGAATATTCTCTTATAAAAAAAATGCTATTTTGTTTTTTATATGTTTGTGCTGTTCTGTATTACGAAAAGGATTTTTTTTTTTTAATATCAAATTTTGTTGTTTTGGAAAGTTAAACTGTGAGGAAAGAGGGACAGACCGTTGGATTGGTGGTTATTGATAGGTTGAGAGAAGAATGGCAGCTTGCAAGGTGGCATGTGCTGATACAAGGAAGGTGCCTTTCTTAGGATCCGAATCTTTTTCCTAATGTCGCTTTTAGGCACTGTAAAGTGACAAACCCTTCACTTAATCACTTCACAGTACATGTTTTCTCCTATCCCTTTTTGGTTATTATACTTACATGCAACTTTATAGGCAACAATATTTTATAAGGTAATTAACGTGTAAAGTTTATTACAATTTCATGCTACTGTAACCCGACAGCATTAGCATGTACCATGTTTAGATGTTGATGTTCTATATTACATGTTCATCAAGTTTTAAAAAAATGGTCGCAGTTTCCTATTAATTCATTCAATTAGATAATTCGATAGTGCCAATGGTGGATGTTAATATCAAATTAACAAGAAAACAATAGAAGAAATATCGTGATTTGGTTCTAACTTCTGAGAAGTGCCCATGTGAGAATCCGAGAAGCATGCTTCTGTTCAAGACTTAGAGAATCAAAATCGAAGATTTTAATAATCAATTCAAACAATGCAACATGGATCACTAGAATGAAATAGTAGTAGCTTTAGTTTAATGTTACGTGATAAACAAAGTATTGGAAGTGATGTTTGTTCTATATATTTAAGTTGGACCTTGAACTCAGAGTGGCATATATAACTGAAACCGCGACATTGTAATTGTTTGTATAAACTTGAAGGGAGAAGAAGCATATAGCCATGACACCCACATCCAGAAAGAGATGGGGCTTACAATCCATGTGTAACTGCCCCCACCTTATTCACATGGTAGTGCCAGCTATTGCTTTCGATGTTCTAATGGAATACTACTCATCATGTGGCCCATTGCAATTTGTTGCCAACATTATCTATGGCGTGATTTGCAATTTATGATTAGGAGAAAAAAATTCCAACCTTCCCTTCTTGACTCTATAAATAATTAGATATAAACTTGACCTTTCAAGATTTTTTTTCTAAGAAAATAAAACTTAATATTATTATATAATTCCACTTCAAAAAAAAATATCATTATACAATTTATAACCTAACTCTCCATGCAAAATATCTATTTCATTGATAAATAATATGAATTTAGACCGGTGAGCACAATTTTATTTTAACTTCAATATTTCTTAGCCAAGAGTTAAGGACTAATCCTTTAAAATATTGAGTTTATTTAAAAAAAATTGATACTCTCAACTAATTGTGAGCACAATACATCTTTAGTTAAAGAGTAAATTATACTCATATCTCTTGTATTTTTTTCAAATTGCACTTGATATTCCTCTTTTTTTGTATCCTACAAAAAATACTTTAATTGTTTAGCTCACAATACACTAATATTCTCTCCCTTTTAAACACCGTTTAATAATTTAACAAAAAGTAGACACAGGTCACATGACTTTTGATGAAAATTTATGTCTAAAATACATTTATTTTCTTCTTCTTAACTCCATAAAAGACATAACACTATTTTCAACTTGAAAATATTTTAACATTCTTCCTTCTTTTTCTTTTTTTCTCTAATTGGAAGTGAACTCAGTCTTTTGTTAAATGTGAACTCACTTTGTTGATACGCATATGTTAACATCTTTTTTTCTTTTTTTTAGTTCAATTTTTTTTTTGTGTTGGGTCATTTGGTTGTTGCATTTTTGTTGGACGTATTCTTAGTAATGTCTATTGATTGAATATGTTCATTTGTTTCAAATTTTAGTGTTTCTCCTGCATTTATGTTTTTAATTTCTTTCTTTAAAATATTTATTTTTTATTTTTAGGTGTTTGATATAATGTCTCAATCAAGAGTTACATTTTCTTTAAGTGTTAGTAACAATGAAGTAAAAGTCAAATATTAAAGGATAAATTGTTATTGCCTTAAGAAAGGTCCATTCATAGAATCAAATTGTTAATATGTTATTCAGTATTTAATAGAGATATTAGGACAATTTTATCCGCTCACGTATTTCAATTGAAGTTAGTTGACGACATTAACAGAAGTGGAGTAAAAGTAATGTAAAAAAAGGAAGGGATATCGAGTATAATTTGAGGGGAAAAAACACAGGGGGTGTGAGTGTAACAAAGATATTAGGACAATTTTGTCTGTTCACATATTTCAATTGACATTAATTAATGACGTTAACATAAGAGGGATAAAAATAATGTAAAAAATGAAGAAATATCGAGTGCAATTTGAAAAAAATATAAGAAGTACGATTATAATTTACTCTTAATTAAATGGTGGTCTATTTGAGGTTTTAATGTATAGGTGGAATACAAATGATTTTTATCCAAAAATAGTTATTCAAAATGTAGGAAAAGAAAAAGGCGAAATAAGTATTTCATCATTTAGCATTGATGTTCATCAGTGATTTAATCATCCACAACCAGTAAATTAAGATTTTTTTTTTTTTTGTTGAGAGAGATGCTAACATTTAGTATTAAATTGTGCTTCAAACAAAATTGTTTCAAAGAAATTAAACGAAAATCCAAGTTAAAAAGAAAGATAATAGACCAAAAATAGAATTCTTTTTTACTGCAAAACGAAAAATAGAACTAAAACATAACTAAAAGGACATGGACAAAATACTTTTGCACTATGATTTATTTAGGTTAAATTACTCATTTGGTTCCTATAGTTTCATGGTTCTTACTTTTTTAGTTCCTATAGTTTGAAAGTGGTCTTTTTAATCCCTATAGTTTACATTTTAATTCTTTTTAGTTCCTCTAGTTTAAAAGTGTTCTTTTTAGTCCCTATAGTTTACATTTTAATTATTTTTCAGTCCCTGTCATTTGAGAACCATAGAGACTAAAAAAGTAAGAATCATGAAGTTATAGAAACTAAAAAGACCACTTTTAAAACTAACTAAAAGAGAATTAAAATGTAAACTATAGAAACTAAAAAGACCACTTTCAAACTATAGGAACTAAAAAAGTAAGAATCATGAAACTATAGGGACCAAATGAGTAATTTAATCATTTATTTATGTTAATTGAATTGCTAAAATGTCAATATTACTAGATGTTTGGAAACACATCAAAAATAGAGAAATCTTATTGGAGAGGTAATTATAATTATTAGCTTTTGACAATCACATTAAAAACATAAAAAATCACATTTAAAACATAAAACCAACACCTGTACAACTTGAATTTAAGTTTATGCTAACTCAACAATCATGTAATGGTTTTAGTCTCAATCATGTTTTTTTTGCTACTTTCTGGTGGGATTGAGAGATTAAGAGGCATTTATTTCAAATTTTTAAAAGTAATATTAGTCAAAGAATGGAAACAACCTGCTTCACTTTCATATACTTGTAAGTACAAATTTGTAGTGATAAAAAAATAGTTGTTTTCATCCCCTTGTTGCGATAAAAACTACAAATTTGTGGTGATAAAAACTAGGTAAATGCTAGGATGGAAAGAAACAAAGCATCCCCTTGTTAGGGGGATCTAGGACTAGGAGAGTGTTTTCCCGCTGGGTTGCTTTGCTGCTATATTATTGAATAATGAGGCAATTGCAGAGGGAACATTGTCACCTTGTCCCTACTCTATCCTCTAATTATCCCCCAAAGATATTTATGGCCGTCACATTTGTGTACGTGTGTGTCTCAGAGAGAGAGAAATTTCCTTTCGGTTTTGATCAACTGCCACCATATTTATTATTTAGTAAGCTTGCACAATATTTGCATACACAAACACCAGCCCACTCCCAATCGATGAGTATGACGAGAATTAGAACCGCAGATGTTTTTATATTATTTTAAGTGTCATGAATGAAAATTGGTAATGCTTCAGTCATACTATGATATCATTCCAAAATACTAACAATCACCGTTATCTATAAATTATAAATTTCTCAAATTTAACACTGAACAGAAGACAACATGGTAGACTGCGAGTGTTTCTGGTCTTACAATTCTTGCAAGGGAGTATGCAATGAATCAATAACTTATTGGTTGTAGAATTACAAAAATTTAAAATGAAGTTACACTCCACTTTCAGATCATACAGAATATTAAGAAGCACTCTGATTAATTTTACAAACTTAATAGTAAACAGGAGAATGTGTAAGAATATTTCAAATCATACAATCTTGCTAGGGAGATGAATCAACGATATGGCTAGAACAAATCCAAAAAAAAAAAAAAGTATCTTTTTTAGAGAATTCAGGATAAACCATAAACCTAAGCATGGAAATTTATCATGCAATTTATGCAAAGCCTAGTATGTATCAATGTATCCTAAAGCTCAATCTGCTGGAACTGCAACTGCGTGGCAACAGTTATCAACCACCATATTCAGATACCTCACCATTCACCAATGAGACTGTTAGGAACCTAGAACAGAGAATAGAGAATAGAGAAAAGGAAAGAAACATTGCATTTCTTGTTAGATTGCAACAGAACAGAACAAAGGAGAGACAACTTTGTTTCAAGGTTTCCACACTCCACAGGGTTTTAACTTCACAAAGAGCTAATGCTCAATTTACAAAGGATAACAGATCTTAACAAATTCGCTTCCCTCCAGTCTTCCTATTATTTGTCACTAACTCACTTTAACTAACAATTCACA
Organism: Glycine max; assembly: GCF_000004515.6. Classification (NCBI taxonomy): domain Eukaryota; kingdom Viridiplantae; phylum Streptophyta; class Magnoliopsida; order Fabales; family Fabaceae; genus Glycine; species Glycine max. The sequence goes on along the minus strand of NC_038244.2, from coordinate 2,675,681 downwards.
AATATTCTAACTCTCCTAATTAACTACCCCTTTCCCACAGTCCTAAGTCCCAACAGACGCCAAACAAGATCTTGAAGCCACATGACTCTGATACCAGGTGATTGAGCTAAGTAACCACAAGAAACAGTGAGGAACTCTAGGTGGCTGTTAGGGCCGAGTCTTCTTCATGTTAAAAACGGCACAATGTAATAAGACGCCAAGGATCTATTCTAGACAGAGAAGAGTAGGTAGTTAGTGGATATCAGTTACTCTGTTAGTCAGTTAGAAGAAATGATCAAATAAATAGGTAGAGAGTTGTAATTGGGAAGCTAGTTAAGACATTTGTCGAGTTGAACCTTGAGCAGTGGTGCTCAGTGGAGAAGGGGATTGGCCTTGAGAAGAGTCATCTCCTGATTTCAATACAATAAAACTATTTTGATTCCTATTCTCTATCTCTGTGCTCTATAATTTCAGTTCTAAAGATCCCAGGTTAACAGTGGGTGTGGGTGTGTCTGAAATTTCAACCTGTCACCCTATTTTGCATCATTAAATCAACAATGAGAAAGATACATTTTGGAACCAATATAAAGAAAGCAACCAATGCAGAAAAACATGTATAAGCCAAAATTCCTTCAGAACTACAAACTTGAAGTAGAAACAAAAGCTAAACAGGTAAAATGCAATTAGACCCCATTAGATGTTGTCACTTGTCAAGGCCACCAATTTCATGTTATATGGAGGCAATGGACAAAATTCAGTACAAGAAACAACCATCTCATGAACTTTAGCACATAGACATAGTAACCGCATTAAACTAAATAACAATTAAAAGCAATTCTGGCTTTCAATTTTCAAAAAGCCAAGTTATAACAAAAAAATCACATCTGAAACTTAAAACAATACAATTCCAGTTAAAAATATAAATCCATAAACTAATGCAACTTCAATGTGATAACCAAAAGAAGCCTTGACTTGTAATTTAAAGAGATCAATTCTCTTTCATTTGAAATTGCTGTCACAACTGTGAACTGACTCCTGAGTTGCACAGACCAACTTACTAACATATGATAGTAAACTGATTACATGATAAATTGATAAAGAAGAACAAACTACACTTCAAAGGAATAAAAACTGTGCTCCATCAACAAACACTATTTGAGATCAGACTAAATAAATTGAGGCGATGCAGTCTCACTCAGACATGTCAATCTGTTTATGCTCCTCTGGAAATGAATCTACCAACTTTTTCCCAATTAAGTGGTGAATAAGCACACCTGCTGCAACACTAACATTTAAGCTTTCCACGGCCAAAAATGAGAGGAACTCTTTACCAGAGCTCTGGGAATTTAAACCACTACTTTCACCATCCAATTCACTAGTACTTGAGTCAAAATGAATGTTCCCAGGAATCCTAACTAACTGAGTACATGATCTCTCCACCAATGGTCTTAAACCAGTGCCCTCGCTACCTAAAACAAGAATGGTCGGTGGACCAGGCACAACCTCATCCAAAGCAATAGCTTTGGAGGAGACAGAGCCCCCAAGAACTCGCCAACCATTTTCAGCTGAAGACACTAAGAATTGCATCATATTCTTGCAATATCTAAGTTCCATTAATTCAAGTGATCCCGCACTTGCTTTGCTCACAACACCACTCAATGGGGCTGAATTCTTGGCACATAACACCACCCCAGAAGCTCCAAAAAAATATGCAGACCTAATTATTGCCCCCAAATTCTGAGGATCAGTAACCTCATCCAAGGCTACCCAAAGGGAACCCTTCCCTTCATCAATAGAAACAGGATCCAGTTCATTTACTTTCACCATCTCTAGCTGTGAAGCGTCTAAAACCAAACCCTGATGGGGACGGTTATCAGCCACCATATTCAGATCATGTTTTGATGCTTCTTTTACACTCAAACCAAGCTTTTCAGCAATCTTCAGAACTCTCTCAAACCCTTTCTTGTCCTTCTTCTTCCTATTGTTGCCACTCAAATCCAATCCTTCTTGAACATACAATGCATAGAATTCCCTTCGATCAGCTGACAATGCAGCCAAAACTGGACCAACCCCATAGATTCCCTCACCAACAATCTTAGGCACAGTGGATTCACTGGCCTCTTTCAATGTCTTTCTACCCCAGTTATCCTGCTTATTCCATCTTCGAACCTCAGGTCTCTCCATTCCAACTTTTGCCCCCACCATCCCCTTGAACTTATTCTTTATGTTATACCACCTTGGATCATCCATCTCCTCCTCCATTTCATCATCAACTCCTTCTTCATCATTATCATCAAACTTCACATACCTTTTACCATAATCACTTCTGAGCTGTCCCACCTTCTCAACCAATCCACCCTTCCTTTCCTTACTAGCAGTAGCTGAAACACCACCTTTCATAGAAAATTTTGCTGCTGCTGATCTCAGCTTAGATTCAGGAACTTCTGTTTTATGACTTTTATCTAACCTTTCAATGGATTGTTCCCAAGAGGACTTACTACTCATCTTCTTTGCAGAGCCCTCGGGAAAAGAACCACTTATCCTAGTCGTTTTTGCTTTCTGCATCACCTTACCTTCTTCCTTAACCTCATTAGCGACTTCTAACCAAGGAAGTTGCTTTTCAGTACTTCTTGCACTACAATATCTCCTAGCAATTTGTAGCATCAACCCGTGGGGATTTGCTAATTTCCCCATTTCCAAGGTTCCAAATTTATGTGAAGTGGGGGTTTTTAACATGGGGTTTCGATGAGAAGCAAGTGGTAAAGATGGGAACTTTAAGGCGAGGGGTGAAGTGAAGCATTTGGGTTGCGAAGATATTTTAGCGGCGAGAGGAAATGCCTGGGCTTTGGAGATATTGGTATACATTGAGAACTATGAAGTCTTCAAAATGGAAACCCAGAGAAGAATATAAAGTCTTGATGCAATGGATTGAGGAAGGAACAACCATGTGAAAACTGAATTAAGGAAAAAGTACTGTGAAGTCTTCAAAATGAAAATGTCTTATCCTCGTTACGTTGATGGGCATTGCGAAATTAGGGCAGACAGAGACTACAAGCGGCGATTTGTTAAGAGCTTTTCGGATGTCATTATACGACATCGTTTTACTTTCTTCTAATGTCAGTAATAATATTTTTTGACTGAATATTTTTTTAGCACCTTAAACAATAATGATTTTTTTTCTTTTATGTTCAAACGTGTGATGATATTTTAACACTAGGAATTTGGATTTTCATTTGATATGGTAACGTTAATATATGGAGAGAGAAAATTGGTTTAATTATTTATGTAATGCTTATAATTGTGCAATTTTTATTTTTTTAATCTTTACACATATTTTTTAACTCATTTTAATTCTTACAAATATATATTTTTTAATTTATTTTAGTGGCCAGTCTCTTGTAAAATAATCATGAAACTTGAATTTTAATTAGAGTTTAATATCTATGGAGGAATAAGAATTGTATAAAATAATTTTATATTATTGTTAAATTATAAAATATTATTTTAATTATTTTAAAATAAATATTTTAAAAATTAAAAAATTATTATTATAATTAAATAATTTTATAAAACTTTTTATATCATGCATAATTATTTTTTTATTAATTAAATTACTCATTTTATTTCTATAGTTTTATTATTTTTTATTTTTTTAATCTTTATAATTTGAAAGTGATTTTTTTAATTTTTTTAATTTATATTTTAGTTTTTCTTTAATCTCGTAAAAAATATTTTTTAATTTTTATAATTTATATTTTAATTCCTATAATTTAAAAATGATATTTTTATTTTATATACTTCTCTATTTTAATTGCAAGCAATACTTTTCTCGTGGGTGAGTACAACTCAAACCAACTTCTCTTATTTAATTAATAAATAAAAATAAAATTGAAATTCGTAACACAAGTTACACAACAGGATAATCGGAGGAGAAAATATTACTGATATATATATGTGGCAAACAGAAGACGAGATATGCCTCTACCCTCTCACTCTCCGTTGCAAACTCTCCGCTCACTCCACCGCCGCATCCACACTTCCATCGTACGCCACTTCATGGCTGCGGCGGAGCCCATAATAAGCTCATCCAACACGCGCGTGGGCTGGATCGGCACCGGCGTCATGGGCCAGTCCATGTGCGCCCACCTCATCCGTGCCGGCTACACCCTCACCGTCTTCAACCGCACCCCCTCCAAGGCCCAGCCCCTCCTCGACCTCGGAGCCCACTTCGCCCCCTCCCCTCACGCCGTCGCCGCCAACTCCGACGTCGTCTTCACCATCGTCGGCTACCCCTCCGATGTCCGCTCCGTCCTCCTCCACCCCTCCTCCGGTGCCCTCTCCGCCCTCCGCCCCGGCGGCGTCCTCGTCGACATGACAACCTCCGAGCCCTCCCTCGCCACCGAAATCGCCGCCGCCGCCGCCGCCAAAGGCTGCCACTCAATCGACGCCCCAGTATCCGGCGGAGACCGCGGCGCGAAGAACGGAACCCTAGCTATCTTCGCCGGAGGGGAAGAAGCGACGGTGAAGCGTCTGGAACCGTTGTTTTCTCATTTGGGGAAAGTGAAGTACATGGGAGGGAGTGGGAAGGGGCAATTCGCGAAGCTGGCGAATCAGGTGACGATAGCTTCGACGATGGTGGGGCTGGTGGAGGGGATGGTGTACGCGCACAAGGCGGGGCTGGATGTGGGGTTGTACCTGGACGCAATTTCCACCGGCGCGGCCGGTTCCAAGTCGCTTGATTTGTACGGAAAGAGAATCTTGAATAGGGATTTGGATCCGGGGTTCTTCGTAAACCACTTTGTTAAGGATTTGGGGATTTGCTTGAAGGAGTGTCAGAATATGGGGATTGCTTTGCCTGGCTTGGCTCTGGCGCAACAGCTTTATGTGTCGCTTAGGGCTCATGGGGAAGGTAATTTGGGTACTCAGGCTCTTATTTTGGTCCTAGAGCGACTCAACAATGTTACACTTCCTCCCTCCAATACCTGAAGAAAATTTTAAACATGCTTTGTATTGTATCCATCATCGTCTACTTTACTTTACTTCCCTGCCATTGCTATGCAGTCTACAGAATCGTATCGCATAATAAAAACTTTCAATCCCGAAGCTGATTATTGCAATGAGCAGTGTCTTTTTTATATTATTGGTGATGTAATCTAGACACCTAATATTATGAATGGAGAACTTGTTCAGTGAACGAACGCCCAATTTCTAAATGGGAAAAATTATGGAAATTTTGTTTAAAAGCTTTCGAGTTTTTTCATTTATGTTAAGCCTGAGGCTATTCAAAATGCTTCCTACCTATTTACAAAATGAATATCAGTCCTACCCAGCTACCAGCTTAACAATGTAATTTTCTTTAATAACCTAACTTAACAATTTTCAGCTATCAACTTTTAGTGACAACTAGTTTTTCATCTTTCAATGAGTTTTTCCTGCATAGCCTAAGTTATGAGATTCCAGAAAAATTAATTTATTCGGTACAATAGATAAACCTGGCTCTAACAACAACTTATATACCCTCATTTCTTTAGGAACAATACGCAATAGTCTTTACTACCTCAATTTAACCTCTTTGCTCTTCATCCTTAGAAACTGCAAAAACTTTCAACATTAAGTTTGAAGTCTGTCATTTATTTATTTTCATAAATGTGGCAATTATAATAAAATACACTGTAATTCACCCTCTCCTCTCATGGCAATTACCAAAAAATATGTTTACTTTGCTCGTCATCTAGAAAAGAATAAGAAAACATCCATTCAATCACCCATATAATAATCAAGTTTCATTATGTTTCAGACAGGGTAATCAAAATGGAGGGTTTCTAAGTCATGCAAATGACTGCAACAACAACAATAACAGAAACAATGCTTTAGTCTTCATTGATAACTCAGAAAAGCTTTGAAATAAAAACAAATTTAGGCTTGTCAATACATTAAGTCCTGCTTTATTCTCGTTGGCTACATTCCGCAAAAGGTGTCTAGTCACTCAAGATGAAGTTTATATCTTTGATATTATTCCTTAACGAAGGAGAAACAAACACTGAAACCAAAATAATGAATGCCCCCCCAGTCACCAGCTGCAAGGCACCATTGCTTCAATGTGTTGATCTACCACCTATGCAAAAAATGAAACTAGTATTACACGTCTTTCCCTTGTTTGGCAATAAAATTTAAGACTCCTCCACTCCCAAATATTGGGAGTGAGAAGCTGCCAGGAGGGCTGCACCAATGCCAGAGCCATCATTAGCATGCTCAATGACAATGGTCTCAGCAGCCTCATCTCCCAGCAATTCCTTCAGTGCACTCTCCAAGCATTCTCTAAATTTGGTGTAGTGTTCAAACAACCCCCCATCCAACGCTATCACTGACTTTTGCTTCTCCCCAACCTTAACTGTGTCTCTTCCTATTTTCTTAAGGATGCCCAAAATACCAGCAGCAGCAAGCCGAGCTCCGCGAGTAGCAACAATGTCACACAGTTCAACAACGATCTTCCTCATTTTAAGGGATGTGTTTGAGATCTGACAAAAAAGGAAGGCCGTAAGAATAACCTATATATTTCCTTTTGGGGGGGAGGGGAGTCAGAAACACCACTTTTTATTGCCCTTAACATAATCAGAAAAAAAAGCTTTTTATTATAAATGACAGATGACAAACAATAGGTAGTTTAGTTTATCTTATCATCATAATTTCCGCCCCCTCAACCAATTCAAGGAAAAGCAATTTATACGATGATGTGAGACATGATAGTCATATTTCAACATGGGCAGAAGAGCATGCATACCTCTAATATATCCTTTAACTTGTTTCCAACCACTTTCAGATCAGAACTTGTGTCATGGTGCATGGCTGACATGTCAGGCGTCCTAAAGAAAATTATGTCAGAACTCCAAAAGCTCTATTTCAACAAAAGGTAATGTGTTCAAATGAAGGTTTATACAACCCAACAAGGGTAAAATAGGTAGCATAAGCATAGTGTAAACTAGGGAATAAAAATGAAAATGAGAAGTGAATACCAATTTTAGGATTGATTGGTATGAGAATACAAAGAAAGAGCTGAAAATGAAAAGGCCACCATTTGTCTTCCATTATTATCAAAAACTTTTGTCCCAATTTTGGATGAAAAAGTAACACCAATAGCTTAAGAAAAAAACTTATCTGAAAAAAACTTCACCTTATTTTCTAATCCATTATAGAAACAACTTATACATAAGCACTTATTCAATAAGTTTACTCACTTAGCCTATCATGTCTACCAAACCGACCCTAAGAAGACATGGGAAAAAAGGACAGAAAAAAATGAAACACCTGTTTCAATCTGTTAGACAGAGAACAGAGAGTGCTACTGGAGAGAAAGGGACAAAGCTATGTAGGCGAGACCAGAACAAAAGGGAGGAACAAGGGTAAGGGTTCAGTGGAAAGTTGAAAGCGACACCTGATCTGTGGGTTTGCCAGAAACAGAGGTGCTCTTCACCAGCACTGCTGTTTGGTCTTATGTTCGTTCTAAACTTCCCGCGACAGCAAAAGATTGGGTCTCTCCTTATCTCTCAAATAAAGACTGAAATATATATACAGAAAAAAAAAAAAAACAGAACCAGTGTCCCACAATAACAGGAATAATGAGAGGATTTTCCTCCATCAACACTAGTAGCCATAATGACAATGAATTTTGGGATAGCAGCCATTTGCAGCTGCAACTCCCGCTACACAAAAATGCTCAACTAGAGTCTAGAATAGCAGCCTCTGGTCACTCCATACTGCTACAGCAGCACACTGTTAACAACTATATTTGGTGGTATAAGTTAATATATTATCATACCTAAGTATGAAAGGAACTTTCAATTTGGGGGGAACAGTATCGCCAAAAAAGTCAGCTTCTTCGGCCATCTTCAATAAAGCTCTCCTTACAACTTCCCCCAAATACATGCCAGAAATCAATTTCTCAAAAATCTGTGAATCATAGTGGAATATTGTTAGAGTTAGATAGGTCGATTAAACAAATAAATATAGTAGATGATTATTACCTGTTCTCCAGGGTTTAAGCTCTGAGCATCCAGAGCTAGATCATATTCTGTTAGAGGAAGATGTGATGATCGGAAATTACCCCACTCCATGTTTATAACCTATAATATTTAGAAGTAATCAGCATGCTTTGTATCACAATAAGGATAACTCTATCACACAAGAAATTAAGTCTCACACATATTCATAACCTACTTACCATATCTCCTGATTTTGGTATAAGCCCATGCCATTTTGGAATAGCATGTGCTCGTTCTACATATGCTGCATTTGTCCCAGTACCAAGAATCACAGCAGCAATGACATCCTGATTGTAGAATCTGCCTCCAGCTAATGTTCCAATGGTATCATTAACCTACATCAAATCACCAAGTTACATTTCATTTCCAGTTTAAGATACTTAGCAAACAATAATTACTTAAAATATATAAAAACCAACACTAAAACCTTATAACTCCAAATTTCTGTCAGACACAAACTGGAAACCATCATGCTCAAATCCTGGCTATAAAAAATAAAGAAATCCAAAAGAGAGGAGAGTGAGACTGACTAGAGCAGCAACGCGCATATCCAGGCCAATTTTTTCCATGGACTTGGTTAGTTCTCCCACCACATCTTCACCAACCTACAAACAAACCATGAAGTCAGATTACCATGCTGAGTCAACGAATGTCTGAGAAACAAAGAGAAACCTAGTAGAAGAGTGTTCTCTTTGAAAACAGAAAGAGATCCTATGACTATGATACAATTTTGAACCATAATAAGGTAAACATTGCAATGACTGGACTTACAATTTAACACGACAATAGTGTGGTAGTGTCTGTGTGAAATCGAGAGACTCAAAGTGAGTTTGTGAACAATACATGACAGAGCAATCAAGATAAATGACGAGAAGAAAAAATGGTTGCACAAATAAAATTGAATGTAATCTAATCAGGTTAACAAGAATTACCGCATCTTCAATATTGAAACCTTTAGTCCACTTTATTAGAGTCCCAGATGCAATCGATGTTTGCCTCACTGGGAATGAGAATGTAAAACCCAGTTCTCTTTGTCTTCCAGGGGGAGGATGAAAACCTTCAGGTTCTGAACCAACAAACTTTGCAAGAGCTGCTGCTATAAAATCGAACAATGCCTGTAACAACATAACAAACATATATCAAAGTGTAGGCAGGCTTAATACTTTGATAGATTTTCCCATAACACACTTACATCTGAAGAGCCAGTCATCAAATTTGGAGGAATTGAAACTTCTTCAAACTCCTGGCCGATAACACCTTTGTCTTTCCCCCCTAAATGTACACGAAGGACACGGAAGTTTGTGCCGCCAAGATCCAATGCATAATAGAGGCCTTCCTCATCCCTGTAAATAATGGAACAAGGTGAAGAATGACTCAACACAGAAGAAATATTTTAGAATTACAAGTTCATATTTCTAAATATTTATAATTTTGTTATCATCAATATAAATACAATCACAGTGTAATACTTAATCATACATACTTGCTCTCTCTGCATCTTGACAGCGGATTATTCAAAACACAATATAAACAATCAAATGCTTTAGGAATAAACCGTTATACTCCAGAGGGACAGAACCATTTACAAGTGGATAGTTTTATTACCATGAATGATTTGCAAGTAATCTCCTCCAATTTAATCACGTGACTTCTGAAGTGCTAAAAAATAGTATCATTTGAACGATCATACCAGACAGATCACATTCGAGATTCAAAACCCCAGATTTTGATAAACAAAAATCTCTAATCTTTTTTTCGATATAATCATAATGGAGGTAATGTATATAAACATTTACTGAATTACATAAAAAAAATAGTTTGAAAATGGGGCAAAAAGGTATATAACGAAGCCAACTACTGATCTAATTTATCCTGTACATCAATCATACCAGAATTTCAGAATTCAGGAACATAAAATAAACAATACGGACAAAAAAACAAAAACAAAAATTCATTAAAAATGTCAAATAAAACAACAAGATCAACGTTCGAGAGAGCAGGGCAAACGGTCAGTCCACAAATCCGGGACATCCTGATCCTCAAGTGTCCCAAACAATTATGTCTCATTTTTTCCAAATAAAAAATATTAATATTGAAAAGCTAACGAATGGAAAAAAGAAGAGATAAATCTACGAACCCAGTTGGGAGATTATCGACAAAACTAATCAACATATTGAGCTTGCTACCACCTTCAGATGCGAGACCCGCGTGCATCTCAACATCCATGGCATCAGCCACTTGTCTTAGCTTCACAATTGGGGTGCCACACTTCTCCTCAAACTCCTTCAGTATCGCCATGGCGCGACTCCACTTCCGGGAACTAATCATGCGGTGGCGCACCACCAGCGCCGCCGCAGCGCATACGGCGGCGGCGCAGACAACGGCAGCTCCCACCGCGACCTTCCCCATCACAGCACTGAAACAAATACGAACGAATCCCGCAAAGTCGGAAGCTTTGTCCTCTGATGGGAGAAACCCAGATTAGATTTTGATTTTGATTTTAATTAATGGGGAATTGAAAGATTGTAGTTATCGGAGCACATTGTGATTTGTGAGAGAAAGAAAGTGACAGTGGCGTGGCGTTGGGGGTTAGGAAAGAGAGGTGAAATGAAATGGGACTGACAGACACAGCAGATACTATTAAAACACCAAAATATTGGAAAATATATTTTAGGCCTTTAAATAGAAATTTACATAATGCCCAAACCAAAATGGAAATTACCTTTATTTCATTAGGACTAAATCGGTGTAAAAATATGCTTTTCGGTCGGATAGATTAGAATTATAACAAAAAATGGTAAAATACAAATAATTTCAAACAAGCACAAGTTGAACAAAAAAAATGCATGATTATTAAATTTATATTAATTTTTAATTAAATTTATATATTTTATTTAAGACTTAGTAATTTCGTGCACGTAAAACTGTCACATTTTTCTTTTGGTCTATGTATTTTTTTCATATTTTATTCTTGTAATTTTTTTTAATTTCAAGTTCTTCTATTGTATTTATAAGATAACACTAAAGATATATAATTATTGATGTGACATTAATAATTTAATATTTTTGTATTAATAAAGTGATAATGATAATATCATTATGATATCATTTTTGTTTACATGACATATTATCTTAATATTAACAAATTAATATTTTTAAAGAGAATTTTATTTTATGCAGATATTTAAAGAGAATTTGATGATATGAATTAAAATAAAATTTATTTTTGAACATTTATGATTCATAATTGTTTATCATATTTTTTGGGATCTTACCATTTTATATAAATTTAAATATTTTATATGAAATTTACTCTAATTTTAAGGTTGTTAAAATAAGTTATTACTTTAATTTTGTGGGTCTATAATGCTTAAAAAATATTATATTTATGATATAAATTTGTTAAGTAACATCATATCATATGTTCAAGTGGGAAAAAATATTAAACAATCTTACTTAGAGTTAGAGTTAAACAATTCATGTAAACATTTTCATTAAACATGTTTTTTAGGGTGAAATGAAAGGTTTGAAACTTATAAAAACAATTTTAAAAAAAGATTAAAAAAATAAATAAAAAGAACTAAATTTATTTAAGCAATGCAAATATATAGTGATAATTTGGTCGAGGCATAAAACGCTGTACTTGTAGTCAATTAGTTATATACTTCATTTGTTTTTTATTTTTATATAGGACTCAAGTCTAAAATTATGTTTATTTTTTTATAAAATTTAATTTATAATATTTTTGCATTAATTATTTTTAAACTAGACATATTTTTAATTTAAAGAATAGAGAGAGTGAATTGATAAATAATTAGAAAATAAATAAATATTAATTACAAGAATAATTTTTAAAAAGACTATAAATTTAAGATAAAATTATTATTATTAATTAAATTAATATTTTTTTAATCTTAATAAATTAGATAACGGAGTATTATATATAAAAATCGAGCGAGTAGTTATATTATGTTGGCATTTGTTTGGTGAGATAATTGATAGTGTTGTATTATATTAGCTCTGGATATGGCTAAATTTTCAAAAGAAATTAGAACAGTTGCCGTGTGTAGCACAAAGAGGAGAGAGAATAAGAAAGGAAGGAAAAAAAAACTGTAGCCGGTGTTGTATAAAATGTTGACACTTGTTAATATCAAAATGTTGGTCAGATAGTTTTTATATATAAATAAATATAGAGAAAATTCTGAATCAGCTACACCCGATTATATATTTTTGTGACTCGCAAAATTAGATAATAATAATTGTTGAAGTTTGCGTATAAAAAAAATCATGCACAAAATAGAAACAATTAAAAATATTCCATTGGTATACTTAGTAGGTTATGGTTATCTATCATTAGGCTTGATTCTCCGCATGTTGGGTGCAATCAGGTTTTGATTGTAAGTGTAACCAAATATTTGCGTTCAGTGGGGCATGCAAAAAAAAAAAAAAAATCCCTGATTTGCTTTTGAATTTTAGGTAGAGCAAGAAAGCAATCTTTTGAGATGTCAGAAAAGAAAATTATTTAAGGAAACAATATTTCTTAACAAATGATCTTTTTATATACATAGATCAGAAAATTGAATATCTAACCATGTGTTTTTTTTGCTGATCTCATATCTAACCATGTGTGTTATTTACAACATGTTGGTGCTTTCATCGTCTTGTGTTTTGTCAAATTTCCCTTCCATTGTTTTTTATTTGAAAAATAAAGAGACATATCAAATTATTATTATTATTTTATGGCATAACATACAGATCGTTTTCATTCAGACATTTAAAAAAAAAAAAATCAATCAGATAACTAGACAAGGACGTCTTTGTTGGCATGAAAATCTAAAAGACCTAATATTCTCATGATGATGAGTGTTAGTGCTCAGATATTTTATTACATAATTCCCAACGTCTTCACACCACTTGTTAGGATAGAATTATGAAGCCATTGTATTTTCTTAAACAGAGGATGGAAGCACAATCTAATTGATACGTACCCAAAACCAAGCAACTTACACAACTATGCTGCAACCATGTTTATATTACTTTTGGTTTTTTTAAGATAAAAGAGAGCTATCAACTCGTTGCACTTTATCAACGAACAATCTTGGAGTGCGTCAGAATACTATTTATAGTAATACAAACATAAAAGTAAAACCCGATTATGCTCTCGCCATGTTAGCATTATTCTTTCCATCTTCAAATGTCAAAAAATTAGAATGTACAACCATGTAATGCACGGATAAATATTTTTCATTAATATTATCAAAAGTTATTTTCAATATAAATATTTTTTATGTATTAGGAATTATTTTTATAATAAAAAATAGTGTTTATAATAAAAATACTGGATCCTGATTTTTCAGGACGTGATGCTGGGCTGGTGGATTGGATTTGGGACATTTGGGTTCACAGTTGGTTTTGTGTGATCCAAAACCACAGGTTCCTTAGAGGAATTTGATTTCACCTTTTATTATTTTTAGTTGGGCGTTATGACATGAACATCCTCTATAATAGAATAACAAATTTGATTACACTTTTGTGCGTGTTATTTACCTTTTTTTAATTATCTTCTTCTAAAGTTAAGCATTATATTATTTAACATTTTATTCAGTAAAAAAAATATTTAACATTTTATATATTATTACTATTTATTTCATTAACAATGTAATTCGGTTTTAAAATAAGTTGACGCTTCATTTTATTTTAAAAAATAGTTTTTTAACTTCGAAATAAATCAATCTTTTTGTTTTCAGGGACAACAAAATAAAAAGAAAAAGTATAAAATACACTTGCTAATTTGGAGGGTTCAGTTGTCATCATCTTTCTTATAGTATAATTAAAGAGATTCACAATATGCATCGTTCAACCGGAGATGTTACTTGAAACCACGTTTTTAGGGAGGCAAATCGAGTTGCAAATAAGCTTGTAAAGGCAGCTTTGGAGACTTCTGTTCAATTTAAAGTTTGAGTTTGCTCCTTCTTGTATTCTTAATGCTGATTTAGCTCTTGTATCTTTTCCCCAAGAAAATGTTGTCATGTTAATCTGTCTCTCCCTACGACCTGGCTAATATTTTTGTCACCCTAGAAGATGAAAGAAACATTGGCTCAACGGATGATATGGTTTTTTTAATTTAGCCAGCTTTGTTTTTAATAGTAGCCAGTATCATTTAAAGTATTTATTTTAATTAAAAATAATTCAATTAAATAGAAGTTATCATTTATATATAAAAGTAATTGAATTAATTATCATATGAATTATCTTTATTACTAAAATCAAATTCATTCTGATACTAATTTCTAACATAATTAAATCGATTACGCCGACAAAAAAAACGATTACAATTAAAAAGGATAACTTGTGTCATTATTTCAAATTTAAATTAAAAAGGTAATTATATAACAGTTAATTCTATTATTATTAAAAAAAAGGTAATGTGGGTTTTCATTAAGATGACTTCTATCATAATTAATTCAAGAATAATTAAAAAGGTAACTTTATATTAATAAAAATTTTAAAATTAACAAAATAAAAACGTATTTCAGTTAAGTAAGAAGGAGTGCAAAAAATACAGAATAAAAATATGTTTTTGTTGTGCAAAGTACACAAAGGAAATGTATTTTGTGTGTTTTTTGCACCTCTTACTCAAAGGAAATGTATTTTCATTGTGCTTTTTGCACCCCCTTCTTATTCAAAGGAAATATATTTTCGATGTATAAAGAAGGGTACTATAGGAACTATATTTAAAAACGTGGAGTGTAAATAGTAAAAGTGGAGGTAAAAATAGTATCTCCCAGGAGGAAATATTAACGAAGGGGAAGATATTATTAACCTGAAGCCCACAGTGTTTTTTGTACAGGAGTCCACAAAACAAAAGTAGAGGGATCTTGAAAATCATTCGCATTGGGTCGGGTCCCCTAAAGCTAGAGTTGCTCACCGGCAAAAAAAAAAGAGAGAGAGAGAGATATAAAAACGAGGGAGAGAGAGAACTGTAGTGGGTTATTCATATATTTTTTCTAGGCTGATAATATTCATGGAGTACTTTGGTAAAAAATAATCATATACTTGTACAATATATTTATTAGAGTTTTAATTTTAAAAATTGTCTGAATTTATATTACCAATTAATTAGAAAATATTTTAAATATAATTATTATAAAAATTAACCGTATTACAAAATTATTTATGATTGAACAATAATATTAACTTTTAATTTATTTATTTTATTTTTGTTTATATCATGTTACATCATTTTCACATTTTTCCACCTCTTTCTCTAATCATCTTATCTCTTATTAGGAGTATATAACTTTTAGGTGCAGGCATATAAGTTTTGTAAAAAACTAGGTAACGAACGAAATAGCTTTTATAGGTATAATAATGGTAGTATTAGGAGCTACCTTAGCTATTGTTCAACAAGATATTAAGAAAAATTTGGCTTATTTTCTACTGTCTCAATTATGTGATGTTAGCTCCGATCTTATCGAACCACTTTATTTCATTTGATTACTCATGCTTATTCAAAAGCATTGTTATTTTTAAGATCTGGATCTATTATTCATTCAATGGAAGCTCTTGTTAGATATTCTCCAGTTAAAAGTCTAAATATGATTCTTATGAGCGGTTTAATAAAACATGTACCAATTACAAAAACTTTTTTTTTTAGTGAACACGTTTTCAATCGATTTGTCAATAACAAACATAATATGTGTTGATCTCACAAAAGTGCATATCAATATAGATATCAATTAATATATACAAAAATCTGTCTTCATTTACAGCAAAATGGTTTGGATCCGAAATAGAAAAATAGAAAAAGAAAAGGGCTTTCAAATCTTAAAGAATAATTCATAAATTAATAGTTAACCGTTGCAAATTGTCTCGATATTTTTTTTTTCAGTAGGAAAAAGGGATATTCTCATATACTACATATATTTATATCTCTATATTTATTTGGTAGCATGATCGAGTGGTAAGGCGGGGGACTGCAAATCCTTTTTCCCCTATTCAAATCCAGGTGTCATCTAATCAATAAGACATTTGAAATGAAATATTAAGCATTAGTAGGTTTATTCTAAAAAATGTTGTATGTAAATATTTGTCTCAAATTCAAGTAGTGATATCACCCAAGTCTGATTGCCATCGCTAGAAAAATCTCATTACCTGCTAATAATTAAAAATATTTTTTTTCTCCTATTTTCTTCGATTCATGATTTTGATTTCCACATTAAAATAAAAATATTTAATTCTTCTCTTTTAGAAAAAAAAAACTATTTTTGTTTTAATCCTTAATTTTATCTACATTTATATTTTTTAATTTTTTTATATTTTAATTAATTAAATTATATACTAATAATACCTTAAATAAATGTTATATCTAATGTTCAACTCAGTAAAAAAAACAAGGTCTAATGTTGAATTGAAACAAAATAAAAGAAATAAAATATTGATAAAATTGAGAGTTGAATAAAAATGTAGATTTTTTAAAATAAAATAATCAACTATTTTTTATTTTAAAATAAAAAGAGTAAAATTATGGATTGAGCAAAATAGAAAGTCATCATTAATTGAAACCTTAATTGTCACGTTATACTGAGTCAAATAAATAACAAATTATTATTAATTAGCTTTTATCGGTTATAATTTCTGGGATCAGATAATATTTTGTAAGATTCCGTAGACCAATTTATGTTGATATACTTGTATCAATAGTTTATTTTTCAAGAATTTTTTCAAAATGAATCGAGCTAAACAGACACTTGTGTAACGACCACCTTAGGTAGTTTAATCAGTAAAATACAAAGAAAAAAACGAACCCCCTAACCTGAGCATTATATACATTGTTCAGTTATTTTTTAACTCATTTTCATGAATGGAAGCTAGATATATCAAAGAAAAGTGAAGTTGATATATTATTATATTATTACTTGTGAATATTTGATAATTTGATTATATTGGATAAGTGCAGATTTTATAAGCATTACTTTTAAATTGAAGTGGATCACGCTATATAATTGTTGATTTCAGAGCGTGCTGGCCATACTTCTAGTTAATGCAGGTGGGGACTGGAGATAAACAACGCAAATGACCCATATACCCAATGACCTATAGTGTCAACACTAATCAATCATTAAATAAAGTTATCTTTATGTAGTTTTCATGAATAGAAATATAGAAATTTGCAGCAATCAAAATTTGACCTTATTCTTTAACAGCTTAATCTGATGTAACTATATAGACAACTCTATGTAATTGTATCCTGGTTTAGGCATATTTTCGTTTCAACAAGTCTTGTACCTGCCAATCCTTAATGTAGTAACATTTAGATACTTTTCTGACCCTATCAGGTATTGCTTTGTGAAATGAAATTGGACGTCAAAATGCACAATATATTCGGTTCTGGCATCAAAAGGATTTGCTCAACAAGAAAAATGCAAAGACCTTTTAAATGACAAGTAAGACCACATACGCAAGAATCACTCAGAAAAGTAACTACTGAACAGGAAGCTGATTTTTTACTCTGGTTTGTGTCTTCATTTTGGTGGAGGAGAAGTGATTATGACTTTTTGGTCTCGTGGGATTCAGCATTAATGACTTACGAGTTACGATTGATTTCCATATTCAAACATGCAATCCATATCAGCTAATTATGAACCGTTCAGATATTACTGGCCAATTATAATGTGTCTAGCACATAACAATGCAAAATAAAAAAAATTAGCCCCCTAAAATCCAACCATATCTAACTATAATCATTTCCCATTTTGTATTGCGGTTGAATTTCTATACACCCCTTGTGAAAATGCTCCCTAATTTCTACATAAATATATATAGTTTGACAACACTAGAAGAGATAATGTTTACAATGCTCCATTGTTGTAATGGATGGTGATGACTTCACTTTCACTCTGTTTATTATTTGACCGAGCGACCACTAAAAATATTAATTTAGAAAAGGACCTCGTGAGCTTCGAACAATTACAAGTTCATTGCATATTTCTATATCATGGATAATTTTGTCTCAGAAAACATTTGCAAGTTGCAAAGCCACTAATTAGCATGTAGGGTAGAGATGAAATTCTCTTAACGACAAAATTTAATTAGAAAAATATTACCTAATAAAGTTTAAGGAATGCACGCTTTATGCTTAACCCTGTGACTGTAAGAAGCAGGACATTGGATTTTATACTACACCTAAATCTCTTTTAAGCAAAAGCCACCACACATAGCACACGGCAATGCTACATGGAATCCACGGTTTTCTTTGCTTCTGTCTTTTCTTTCGGGACAAGGTATAAATTAATCACTAATTAACACCTCTCAATAATCATGTCATGGTCGAAATTATCAAATCGAGTGCTCAAACTGGGAAATGTTTATTGGATGAAGTGGAAAAGGGCACATAATTATATAGTTGGCTTGATCATTAAAGTGGTACAGTACAGTATATGAAAAGTGCACTCCATTGTACATACATAGTAGAGGGTAACAACTTACAAGCCAAGAGCATGAAGCTTGAACGGCTCAATAAGGGAGAGCTTTTTGACTTGGCTGATTAAGAAAATTGAAAAAGTTCATCAATCTTGAGACTTAGGCCATCTGTAATGGGGTTTCTTACCCTGTTGCTTAAGATGAAGAAACAGATTGTTGAAGGAACTTACCATTGGAGAGAGCCTAAGTGACATTCCTAATTCCCTTCAACACAGAAACTATTTCTTATATAAGAAACAACATCTTAATAATAAAATATTATTTTTTTACCCTTCTACAGCATCAACCACCGTACCAATCCTAGGGAAAAAATGTATCGAAAAGCGTAAACAAAAGCTCAAAAACAATAAATAACACATCAATTAAAAAACACCAACACACCAATTATTTATTATTATGTAAAAATATATTTTTATTGTTATGTATTTTCTTTGAATGTTATGTAATTTTTATTACTTTTTAATTTATGTTTAATATTTTCTTTAATTATTCATATTTATTATTTGTATATGTAAAAATTGAATAAATGAATTAATTATTTTATTTAAATAATAATTAAGTTATAAAAATATGTGTGGATTTTTTGAAATTTTTTATGATTTTTTAGTATTGGAGAAAAATTTTGTATGAATGTCTTACAAGTGAGGTAACACAATGAGAACTATGAAAAGTATCAGAGAGACTAAAAAATTGATTAAGAAACTCAAGTAAAAAACTATGGTTGGAGATGCCTTAGACAAGAATGTCTAATGACCATGTGCAGCAAGGTGCCTCACGTGGGTTATGACATGCGTGTGGGTCTCTAATTCCAAGTGGTGATCTTTTCTTTGTTAGTTTTGGCAAGATGCAATCAATTTTATGATAACAAAACTTCCAAGTCAGGAAGGAAAATCAGCCTTATAATTAAACAAAGAAAAGATGATACAAATAATGTTAAATGAAGCAGTAAGAAACCTTTATTTGATTATTTGAGGTACACATTTCCCATGTTCGTGTGAATTATGAGATATTCTTTTTCTTGAGTCCGTAGATGAGCTGTGAGTGTGTAGCAAGGAGCTGGCTCTGTAAACCCTGCTGCTTAGACATTCCCTTGTAGATCTCCTGCACTCGTGCCTATTTTCTTTTTTTTTATATAATAGCCAGTATTTTTCAAATTCTTTTCAGAGTTATAAGCTTCATTATCAATTTAACCCCTTTATTTATTTATTTTGAATGTTTAATTAGATTCTTTTAATTTTGAAAGTTAAAATGTCTCAATATGATAATTTTTTGCGGAAATTTACTACTTAACGTCATCGGCTTCAATTGAACGAAAATGATCACCTTTTGGGACATTTTTACAAAAATAAAGGACTATTTTAAAAAATAAAAGACTTCGTTAAAACTTTCAGAAATAAAAAATATTCAATTGAATATTTTAAATAAATAAAAAGAACAAATAATTAAGCCAAAGTTATATAACAAATTAAGGACACAATTAAGAAGAGATAATGTATGAGATAAGAAAGAGTTGATATAATATAAAGAAACATTAAGAAAATACTACTGTACAAGATGTGAATGAATAAAACATTTTGGGACATCCTTCATTCCTTCTTACCCACAATACAAATTTGGTCCCTAAATAGTAAATGAAGAGTAGTTTTAAGGACTGAAAAATTTATTTACTTCTCTATAGTTTTAGAAATATTATTATCCTTGGAAATTATAAGTGACCTGGGGTTGGGAGGATGGACCTATATAATTATGTAAATGTAATGTACATATATAATTATAAATTATTTTAATAATTTGAAATGTAATAAAAGAATTATTTATAATAAAGATATTGTCCACATGAATTTATTCATAGTCTCCTTTTCTAAATTAGAAATTTATGATATTATTTTTTTCTCTCTTTTTAATGTGTATTTCACACATTATCATTTAATTTATGAGGATTTATCTCTTAGAAATTTCAAAGATTATTATTTGTTTGCTTGAATTTTTTAATCATATATTTCTTTTAATTTATTGTCTTTTATCTTTAATCTCTAAATTGAATTTTAATAATTTTTTAATTAATAATAGTTAAAAATAATCCTATAATACAATTAAATTATTATTATTAATCTAATATTTATTTTTTATATTTAAGTATTTATGAATCATAAAATTTAACAATAATATAATTTATATAATAAAATTATTTATTTACTAAGCTTACTTTAAGTCTTGTAAAAATTTAAATTTAGTCTCTCTATTCTTTTTTTATGAATTTGATCCCTACTTTTTTTGTGCAATTTTATTTACTTGTTAACTTAATGTTTAATAAAATATTAACTTGACATTGTCATACACGGTAATATTAATATTTTTAAAATATTAAACGTCAAATTAAAGTTATTCGATGAACTAAAATTATACAATTAAAATAACAAAGATATTAAATTTATAAAAAAAACTAAAATCAAATTTTAACAATAATAGAGAGACAAAAAATACAAATGATTTTATTTAAATAATTAGATAAACATAAAAATGTATGAGTGTGTATGATATATTGTCTTCGATATCTTCAGCCACACCGGTAAGCTCTTCAACCATGTAAACATATAATGGCACATGACTTCCAATATGAATTTACCTTGGCAAACGTTATTCCTTTTTTCGCTAGAAGCAAACGATATTCCAATTATATTTATACTTATTTTTATGTATGCAAAATGGTAAAATGAGAGACACCCTCCATACTATCCAACAGGATATCAATGGAATGTTTTTTTTTTTTCTTTTTTATATCAAGAGAGTTATAAAATTAACTTGAAAAAAGAAAAAAATAAATGAAAAAATTGTGAGTTTGATTCTTTTCATTGACAAAAAAAATTAACAATTAAAAATTACTTACATTTGTCCATAAAAATCAATGAATAATAAAATTGTTGAGACTTCATAAGATTAGCTGTTACACTAACTAAAAAGTGTAAAATAAAAAAATAATAATAAAATTATGATTTATTTAAAAAATATAACAAGAAAAAATGAATAAATATATAAAAAATAAAAGTGAAAAAAATATAAAAAGTAAGAAACTAAAAACTAACATTAAAAAATACTAAAAACTATTAAAAAGTTATTAAAAATAAATTATTTTTAACTTTTTAATTAATAAAAAAAAGTTAGAAACATAACCTTAATGCATGTTTGTTTTAATTTTTAAAATAAATTTTTGGAGCAAAATAAGATTTATAAAAACATTTAAATCCTTGTTCTATAAAATTAAATTTATTTGAAAAGAAAATCCAAGCATAGCCTTAATTAATCATGGGTGCAAGAAGACATCTGTTTGAAAAGGAGAGATGAAGAATAAAGTAGGAGAGTTAAGACTAAACGTATTGAAAGGCAAGTAAATGATGCATTTCAATTGATAATGTCAAGTGTTTCCATGATATGCGGCTGTTCCTTGCCACAGCGTAACTTGCTCGTTCCCCAAGAAAGATGCTGAATTCAGAATTAAGGTCCCACCTCATCTCCAGCCAAATGAACCAGCATGTTCCCTTTAAACCAACTCTGATCAAGAGTCATTTTGACACCTGATACAAACCTACTTTCAAATACCACACTGTCACATCAATATAATTCACATTAAGCATGTTTTTTTCTCTCTACAACTTCACCAAATAATTCATGATAATATTTTTTTAAATGGCTATTTTATTTTCAAAAAACAAATAAACAATTTTAACATTTTTTTCTTCAAATTTAATATTTTATTGATTAGTACAATTTTTAACCATATCGTATTATTAAACGTAACAAGTTCTGAATGATTCAATGAGTCATTATTGTTCGTTTGTTATTAGTATGGCTAGCCTAAGCACGAGTTCCAAGATAAATAGACGGATGAGATTGTTTATACTACACATAAAACGGATGTCCAGCCACAAGATTTTCTTTTGTTCACAAAAAATAGATTTTTACCTTATACAGACAAAACCTTAAAAACTAAAGAAACATTAATGATTATATAACTTATAATATAAATAATTAATAACATTCATTGTCTTGAATATATATATATATATATATATATATATATATATATATATATATATATATATATATATATATAACGATTATGCTCCGTAAATGTTAAATAAATTAGACATTTGTTGTCATGCAATCTTGTAGTTAATATTTACTTATATTTTAAAATATATATTATATATTAAATTTAATTAATTAAATGATGTATCAAATAATTTTAAATTTTATAAAAAAATTATAGACTTTATTTATCAATAATTTTTTAAATTTAACAGTAAGATTAACAAAATTTAATATGTATACAAAGTGTTGTTAAAATAAGTAAATTTCTTTATATTATAATTCTTGTAATAATTTGATCTTTCTTATTGTATATATGCATGTATGTATATATCAAGCCAGGAATCCTAATTATTGTTAAAGTAAAAATATTTAACTACATTACCACCCTAGATTAAATTAGGAATGACAGAAAAGGTCAGTCCAACTTGTTTTAACCCACCACACCACTAGCGTGCCAAAAATAGGTTGGATTGGTCGTTTTTAATATGCCAAAAAATAGAAGAAAAATAAAAACTAAAAAATATCAAATAAAATAGTTTTAGGCTCCTACTGGTCTCATCTTTCCATTTAATTGCATTGTTTCATCTAACCACTCTATTTGTTTTGCCTCCGATGTTAGCTATTTAATTTGGAGATAAAACAAGGTTGAGCATTCTACTCAAATTCTAATCAAGCCAACCAATTCTTCATCCTCTTCATTTACCAAGTACTCAACTTAATTATTAATCCTCAAGGACAAAGTCGTGTGGTCAATGATAACCTTTTAACTTAAAATATTGAGTCCTGAACACACTAATTACTTTCTTATCAAAATGAAACAAAAGTTCAGAATCATATATACACTAATTTTTTATTATTATTTTAAGTAATTAAAAAAATGTTGTTTTGACAAGCTAACCTACCTTGCATCATTACAATCCCTATTATAACCATTCAAATATATGGTATAATTAAATTCATTTGTATGATCTTCTCATACAAATACTCCTTTGGCTTAATACATATCCAACATATATATATATATATTTGCAGGTGAATTACTATCTTGTTCAAAATTGAAAATTTTGTATAAGTGGGATCATATATATATATATAGTAATTAAAAAGTATTGACCCCATAGGATTGAGTTGTCTCACCCCCTTAGAAGTCCACTTTTTAGTCAACTAAATGGATTGCAAGGTTTGTATGTAGGCAAGTTGGGAAAGTGGTGGGTCGAGTAAATTAACCTGGGCTGGCATGCATGATGTCATGCAAAAGAAATTAAGAGGGAAAGGGGGGGTTTAAAGAGAAAAGGGCGACATGCAGAGAGATGTTTGAATTGGGAAGCAGAAGATGTTAAATAGTTTTACGTGGCATTATGTGGGCTCTGGGTCCTGCGAGGTTTTGGGGCAGTGAGACAATGAATTGAAGTAATGAAGCACAACACAACAACACTGCATTATGTACGCTTCCCCCAATGGCAGAAAACAAAAAGAGGAAGTGGTGCCACTGCCTCCCAAATGTGAGACTGTTAGAGCTGTCAGATTGAGGTGGTGGTGGGGACTGCATGCATATTCTTGTGTCAATTTCTTACCACATTATTATTCTCTCTTAGCTTCAACTATTTCCATTTTCTCCTCTTCTAATTCTCACACTCACACGCCAAACATGGACACTTGGATGCGATGCGACAACAACACTTAATACCAACAACAACTCAACAAGACAGAGACAGATAGAAAGAGAAAGTAAATGCTATGTGGCCAATTGTTATGAGGGATGTTTCCCTCCAACCATCTGTTTGTGAAAATGGGAGCGGAGTGCTGTGCAGCCTCCGGCAATTGCGCACGCACCCATGTGATGATCCAACACCGTTAATTTCAACTTCATACCTTAATTTCTTCTTCCTCCTGTCCCTTCTATCACCAGCCAAATCGACCAACCTTTCTCTTTTATTTTATACATACATATAATATCACCCTTAATGCTTCAACATATATACTAATAACTTCTCTAATCTAACTTTTTTTAAGTTTTCACTTTTAAACCCTTTTTCTGCCTCTATTCAAAGCCCATTTCAGTATGGTGGCCCGTGCAGGACCCAACAAGTACTTCAGTTTCAGATGCTATGAAGAATAAAGTCTGTGGTCTCGAACTCCCACGTGTGGCCCTCTCCTTTATCTAATCAAACATATATAAATTCATCAAGAGTCAACTAATATCTTATATTACCCACTAAACAGTACCTAATCCCTTCTTCTTTATCTATTTTAATATAATACGTACGTGTTTGAACTAAACTAAGATTAGTTGTATAACCGCACAACAAATTAGGGAAAAAGAATTTCCATCTTTGCATCCTGCATACTTTGCTTCTTTGTGAACTCCTAAATTCTAACTACCATCAAATTTTGACCTCAAAATCCAATCTAATATATACATGCTGATTAAACAAAGAACAGTGCTGCTTGCTCATAATTAATTTTAAAAAAAGTATTAAATAAAAAAATATATGTCATTAAGAGTGGACTAATTGTGAGGGAGATAGATGATTTATTTAATTACCACTACCAATTTTTAAAAATAATCATAAAAGGTAAATATTAAATGCCTTATTATAAACAATAAACCTTTGAAGTTTTCTAAAATATCTTAGATAATTGAATTTGTAAGCATTAACAGTAAAAGCATATTATCGCTGACTAATTTTGTGGTAACTTTGTCTCAATCGATAAAGTTCTTACTGGTCAAACACTAATTAATGTTTGGTCATATGTTTTTGCATCTTTAAAAATTCATGCTATTAATAATTAGTACATGTTTACTTTCGTTTAGTTTAAAAGAAGTACTATTACATACTAAATTTAATTCATGCTATTAATAATTAGTACATGTTTACTATTTATTTTTTATAAAAAAAATTAAGAAAATTGAAAAAAAAGTTATCATTATATCCTAAATTTAAGCCCGACAAACCATAGAATTATAGTTTGTTTGGGAATGGTTGAATTTGAACAGATAATCATATTAAAAGTTTTTTTTTTTAATCCAAACTGTCAAGCTATCTACAAGTAAAGCGAATAAAAGAAAATAGAGACGTTCATATATACAGGCATATATTTTTTTTTTACTCTTTCAGTTTATATAAATAACCAACTTATATTTCAGGACGTCGGCAGGCGTTTTTGGGTTAATGTATTTATTGTTTAGCAATTGAAATAACGAAAGTCAAGAGCATTCTTAGGTTTGATGGATACATTAACAATATAATTAGTGGAGCAAAGTCAATTGCTTTTGCTAGACCAATATATAAGCCGTACATGCATTATGCTTTAATGATGAATGGCACCTTTGTCAGTAATGCAGTGCTTTAATGCTTTTTTTGAAGAATTCTTTGGTTGAAGTAATCGCATTGCACCTCATAACCTAAAAGTAAGGAATTAGAAGTTTTTGCTATTTGAAATCGCAGTTACCCTAGGAGGTGAAGAAACAATGACTGAGCATATACTATCACAAGCCAAATAACAATTCCGTTATTGGAAATTGTTCCCTACAAAATACACTGACATTTCCACGTATTTAGTATTTTTTCTTATATAATTTTCACATTAAATTAAACCTTACTATATGAATGTACTACGTTTTTTTAACCAAGGAGAGACTGAAAAAGTATATATGGTGTTAAAAAAAGAATGAAAAGATTGTAAGATTTTAGGTCAAAAGAAGAAATAAAAGAGGTGAATCATGAATGACACTAATGCATATGCATAAGCATGAAACTTGACATAAACCTTGATTTTATTTATTTATTTATTTATTTATTTATTTATTTATTTATCGAGAGAGAGAGAGGGAGAGAGAGAGAAAGAGATGTAAATATTTGAAGAGAAGCTGGCAAACTTGAAATCTCTATTTATACAAGGGTGACCTTCTTGGGCTTCTCATTGAAACGCGTTAATTAGTTTCGTGTATGTATCTAGCTAGCTAGCTAATCCCACAGACTCAATCAGTCTTTACTGAGAAGAAGACAAGAGAGAAGAGAGGGGGTGGTGTTTAGGAGAGTGAGAGTGAGAGTGCAAGTTTGAGTTTGAGAGGATCCATTAAGATGGGATCAAAAACAGAGGAAGTAGTAGATTACACGTTGATGGAGGGAGCAGTAGAAAAAGAGGGGCAGCACTGTTGGAGCATAAGGAGAGAAGTGAAAGCGGTGGGGGAGCTGGCGTTTCCGATAGCCTTAACGGCGCTGATATTCTACGCGCGTTCCATGGTATCGATGCTGTTCCTGGGACACCTAGGAGAGCTAGAACTGGCAGCAGGGTCCCTAGGAATGGCGTTCGCGAACATCACAGGCTATTCGGTGCTGTCGGGTCTAGCACTCGGGATGGAACCGCTATGCTCCCAAGCATTCGGCGCAAAACGCGTGAATGTGTTGTCGTTGACCCTCCACCGCTGCGTCATGTTCCTGTTACTCTGCTCCATCCCAATATCACTCCTCTGGCTCAACATGTCCAACATCCTCGTTGATCTCTTGCACCAGGACCCCAACATCACCCTAATGGCCCACACCTACCTCCTCTTCTCCCTCCCCGACCTCCTCACCCACTCCTTCCTCCACCCAATCCGCATTTACCTTCGCGCCCAGGGCGTCACCCACCCTGTCACCTTAGCTTCCCTCGCCGGAACCCTCCTCCACCTCCCCTTCAACTACCTCCTCGTCACGCGCCTCCGCCTCGGCCTCGCCGGTGTCGCCGCTGCCTCCGCCGCTTCCAACCTCTCCATCCTCCTCTTCCTCGGTGCCGCCGTCTTCTTTTCCGGCTTGCACTGCTCCGCGCCGAGCCGAGAATGTCTCAGCGGCTGGAAGCCGCTCCTTCGGCTCGCTGCGCCTAGCTGCGTCTCCGTTTGCTTGGAGTGGTGGTGGTATGAGATCATGATCATTCTTTGCGGGCTTCTCGTGGACCCCACCGCTACCGTTGCTTCCATGGGGATACTCATTCAAATCACTTCACTCATCTATGTTTTTCCCTCCTCGCTTGGTTTCGCGGTTTCGACTCGCGTCGGGAACGCGCTGGGAGCCAATCGTCCCTCTCGGGCCAAACTATCCGCGGTGGTTTCTGTTTTTCTCGCAGCGATTATGGGATTCTCGGCGATGTTTTTCGCCGTCGGGATGCGGCGGCGGTGGGGGACGATGTTCACCGCCGACGAGGACATATTAAGGATCACGTCGATGGCGCTGCCGATCCTCGGAATTTGCGAACTCGGGAACTGTCCGCAGACGGTGGGGTGCGGCGTCGTTAGAGGGACGGCGCGGCCGAACACGGCGGCGAATGTGAACCTGGGCGCGTTCTATTTGGTCGGGATGCCCGTGGCAGTTGGACTTGGGTTCTGGTTTGACGTTGGATTCTGTGGGCTATGGCTGGGCCTGCTCTCGGCCCAGGTGTGTTGCGCGGGTCTTATGTTGTATGTGATTGGGACCACCGATTGGGAGTTTGAAGCCCATCGGGCCCAGTTGCTGACGTTGGTCGAAGATGGAGTGATGGACGGACAGAAACAGCCGTTGACGGGTGTTGTTACTGAGACTCCCTCGTCTTGATCGTTTGTTTGATCAAAAGCAACAACACCCCGTGCTGATCCTGATGGGGTTATTTTGTAATTTACTAAGGTCAAAGAAAGTGAATTATAACTATATTTATTTTTTTTCGCCTCTTTTTTTTTTTTTTCCCACCCATATGGGAACTGGATACATATACAGAGGATAACTTAAAGGAAATTATTCTGTCTTTTTCCACATTTCTACTTTATTTTATTATAGCAAGAGTATGTTTCCTTTCTTATCTAACAGTAAGGCTATGATCGTTCATACAAGAATATATATATATATATATAAACAGGTAAGAAGTGCCGATGTCCAAAAGTTAATAAAATTGTAAGAAACTAGTTGCTTAATGAGGATGGGAGCTAGGCACAATATGCATTTACAAAATATTTGAGCATTTTCTTTTTCTGTGTTGATGTGAACTGTGATTATAATGAGGAACCAAAGCACAATGTAATTAATGATAGACAGGGCCCTAGGGTATGTATGTCATTTTTTTTTATATCGTATGGGTTAGAAAAATGTGGATGTGTTGTTGAAGAGGAGTACGTATTTGATATTGGCGGAGTTTATGCGTGGTCCTTAATTGAGAGTCCAAATAAAGAAGCGACACATGGCTTGGCACATCTGACCAAACGGGTCAATGCATTGCCACAGGACACAAGAGATATGTTTGCTTTGCATGCTACTGTGGACTCTGCTCACTCATGAGAAGCTGCCTCCTGTTATCTTTCGCCTTTATCGCTTCCCATAGTTATTCTTCTTTCTTGTGTTACCACCTTACCTCCTCCACTTAAGCACAAATTAATGTATTCATTTTAAATCGTCATTTTTTTCAGTTTTTTTTTTTTTTTTTACATTGCTGAAGAACAGAGTCTAAGGCTAAGAGTAATTTATAAATACAATTTAAATATTTTTTATGGATAAAAATTCAAAAGGTGTGTGAGATTTAAAATGAATAATATCTTAAATATAATGAGTCTAATAATGTATCAAACTCAAGGTTAGGGGGTTAGAAGTCAAAGCACAAGCTAAATAATTGATTTTTTTTAACAATTAACTTTTTTAAAAAAGTAAATAATTAGATTAATTTGAAAAACTTAACACTATTTTGATTTGCACTGTCCTTTGAAGCAATTAAGTTTCAAGAGTACTGAACAATGTTCTAAGTGTACAAATCTTATCTCTAGTAACCAAGTTACCAACATTCACCTACGGGCATATTGATCTATGTTGAGAACGGGGTTTTGGATTTAAGGCAGTAAACACCTGTTAATTAACCATCTATAAAATATGGGTCTCGCATTGAAAAGGGATTTTTTTTTTTTGGTTAAACAATACATGTGAATGCATTTATAAATCACATAGAAACACATTTTTATATATTCTAATAAAAAAAGCTCCTTTTAATTCTTCAATCAAAGCTGTGAAGGATATTGATTAACATTTGTCTCAAACTATATATCAACATTGACTAGTGTACGTTTTCTGAAAAAGGTTAGCTTTGGGATATGCCTTGAATTTGAGAGGAACTACTTTTTTCCTCAAAAACTTTGTCGTACCTAGCAAAAAAAAAAAGAAGAAGATATAATTATACCTTTACTATTTGATTGCAACTAAGTAGCCAAAATTTGAATGGCGTTGGATAAATCATAATTACTGAGGATATATTTAACTGGCTGTTTTTGGTTCTTTATCAACCGAGAATTATAAATACTAGGAGAGCTGTATTGGAATCTGCAAACTCACTCATCCTATTTATTTCTTGAAAACTCGTATCCGTCACTCTCTCCGCACCGGCGCCTACACTCTTTTATACATTTTAAAATGAAAATATTAGTCAAAAGTCAATTTTAAAAAAAAAATACATATTCAATATTATACACTTTCTAAAATTCAACTACATTTATAATCTCGGCGAAGTCAAACAAGACATTTGCATAATCTCATATTTATAAGTCGTAATTCAAATTCTCACTCGTATTTTTTACATGAGGTAAAAAAATATATCTTTCATTAGTATTTTTTGAACTTGGAGGCACTATTTCCCCCTCCCTAAATTTATTTCAGCACGCAAAAATTTTAACCAAATTTTAATAATACCACTCTAAATTCAATGGTAATAGAAAGGTATTTTACCAAAGTAATGTAATTTGATTTAAAAATTAATAGTTTTTAATATAATTTTTAAAATTTTACTGATTGCGTGTGTAAATGTGTAAATCAAATTTTAGATGTATAATCTAAATAAAGGTAAGTTACATATTTTAAATACGATTTAATAAATTAAATTTATATATATTTAAGATACTATTATTTTTTAATCAACTGGCACGGCTTATTCTATAAAAAAAAATTATAAGTCATTCACTCATTCGTGTCGTATATAATTCTTATGAATAGCAATTATCTAAGCCGTGCATGGTATATGACTTAAATATTATTTTATTAAAATAATACATGTGAGCCGTATTCCAAACTTAACATAATAAGCAGTTGATTTATATTGATAATTTTTTCTCTGAAGTAATAAGGCCTCAAATTCAAACTTTATACATAAAATAAATTTTTGTTAAGATACTTAAGTGTTATTTGGATAAATATTTTCGTAAATATTTATGGTATAAAAAATAAAAAAGGTAAAATAAATTTATTTTTTTAATAAATAAAATTAAATTATGCACTTTAATTTCTGAAAAAGTTAAATGAGAGAATTTTTACAAAATTTATATACATCAATTGATTTTTTAACTTATAGGTTAAATTCAGTTTATTGTACCTTCTATCTTTTTCTCTCTCTTATAAATACTTATGGATAAGTATATTCAAGTTGTTCTTAATCTTATTTTGATGTGAATGTTTTTTATTCAAATAAGACTAGTTCTCACAAATGAAAATTATGATCTTAATTAAATCGAAAATTTTCTATCCCACGCATCAATACTCAATTTCAAACACCTAGCTAATAGACACTAATATTTTGTTATACCAACTTCATATTTATTTTTATTTTTTTCTTTCTGTATTTTATCATATTATATCTCATGATTCTATAAGTCATACATTCCATATAAGTGCATGACTTATATTTTAAAAGTTTACATCGTAATATGACTTTGTGCAAGATCAGATATTCCATATATATACAATTTATATAATTAAATTAGTGATTTTTAAAAAAACACTAATTATTGGTATTTTCAATTTTTTTAGACGATAATTTTGAAATTAAATTATTTTGGGACAAAGATAATATTTATTTGAACTCTTTCGTACCTAAAAAATTATATATTTATTTAAAATGGATACACTAAACATACCCTTCCTTAAAAAACAAAAAACTAAATACACCCTAGAATTCAAATCTAAATGAGTTATGACTTTTGAAAAGTGAAGTTGTAACATTGTCTTTGACATTATCCCGATAAAGTCAGCTAAGTGACTCTCATTTATTTGAAATTTGATCGATCGGAGGGTAAATAAAAAAGTGTTTATTAACACATTCTGTATTCAATCACTTTATTATTCAACTAATTTTTTTAATCAATAGTTATTTCTTTCTTACGTATATAATTAAAATATCTATTTAACGTACAATGTTATAGCTCTCGCCTCTGAGTTGAATTAATTCATTTTTTCTATAATCATATGGTGGATAACATATTAAGAATTTAAGACGACATCAGAGGAGATGACACAGAGGTTTGTGCAGGCCTGACGACAACATTTTAGCTTTGCGAGAATTGGATTGATTGCATGGTGATCCCTAAAAAAATTAGATAATGTATATAATAATTATTTTGGTTTAGTAAAAAAAATAGTTCATAAAAAACAACATAATTATATTAAGACTTGACTTTTTTTTTTTTGAGGATCTTGACTATGTTTTTAGTTCTTGCCTGGGAATTGTGGAATTGGCTTGTACTCTTTCTCAACTGCAAAATATTTACATTTTTTTTCTTTTAAAAGAATAAAATAAATTAGTTTTAGTATCTTATAAATTGTTCTATTATGTTATTGGTATGTGTCTTTAATTTTAATTGTTAAGTGATCACGTAATAAGCATAAATTATAAAAAAAAGATTGTTTAAGATCTAACGAGTTTGAACCATTGGAATTCTAAGATTGCCAACAAAATTTCATATTCAAATTCTACTCATCACAAAATCACTTAACCGTTGAAACTAACGTTAGAGACTAAAATTAAAACTGAAAAAATTATGAGACTAAAAACAATAAAATAAAAATAGGAACTAAAAACAGAAATTAAGATAAAACGAGAGACATAACTCAATAAATAACTGATTATTATAAAATTCTCCAACAATCAATAAATTTGGATTAGAGAAAATTGATGGTGTATATGAAAAAGCCCATAATTAAAATTGTTATTCTTTCCGAATTAGAATATAAGAAAAAAAATATACACGTGATGGATTAAAATATGATTTTTTTAAACTATTTTTTATTTATTTTTCCTTATATTTTAATCTTTTGATCCAAAGAGTATGAAAGAGGATTTGAAACCGTTCTCTTTCTAGAATATATATAATGCCGCAAGTAGTATTTCTCCCAATCTAGGGACAGTTTTGAAGGTTGTGAATTTGCATAATTACAACAGTTACACAGTAATAACTAAATTTGAATTTGGAGGCTCATGGTCGCTAGCTAAACCTAGCTACACTGCTAGGCTGCTAGCTACAAGATCTGATCTAAAGTGCCAGAACAAATTAGGGAGGAGCATAAGAAAATCAAAACATTGCATCATTTTGCAAACGAGAAACAAATTAAAGCTAAAGGAATGAACTGGCTATAGACAACATCATTTTGCACCATCATACTTCTCACGTGGCTACCCTTTTAGGCAACCGACCCAATCCTCTCAATTTCTCTCGAACCACAACCACTTTCTTTGTCCCCTTTTCTAAATCTTCATTTTACCATCCATAAACTTTTTGTTTTCCTATCGATCCATGCCTTTGTGCGTGACTTCGTGATTATTACATATTCTTCATAAATAAATTAAATGAATGTAAAGAGTAAGAAAACTCATGCACACATCTTCATAAATAATGTTAATATCTTGTTTTGATCAGAAAGTTATATACTCTAAACAGTTTATGACACAATATATATATATATAGAATAAAAATAGTTATGTTTAACATCTTAAAAACAAAATAAAAATCTTAAAAATAATAGAGTTATTCGATCTCAATTTTGTCACGAAGCAAAAGAAATATTCCATTTTTGTCTAGAATATGGATCATGAGTTCATCAACAACTAAGAACCAACCAACCCATCATGATCGCCATGCATGCGGACCCTCCACATCATAACTGTCTCTACTCGAAAAATAACCCTACATATATATAGCTCTGCCATGAAAGATACACACACAATATATAGCTAGCCCACAGGAATGGCCTCTGTCCACCCTGCAAGTAACAAATTAAGGCACAGGCATAGAATATTCTTCTCTTTCACCATACAGGCAACCTATCTATATATTATAGCTAGAGGTATATGATAGTTTTATAAAGGGCTATTTTACCACCAAGTGGTTGTATCAATTACGTTGGAATTGTTAGTATTTTGAGTTTGAGTTTTAAATATGTAATTACATTAAATGTTTAGAATAAGAATTTTGTCTTGCATAATAATCTTGCCTAAGTTAAGAATAATTTCCTTCAATAAAGATAACAATGACCTATACAAAAAAAGAGAGCTGATTTTTGATGATTTGCTCAACCAACTGTTGGCTTTTATTTCTCAAGTTGGTTTGACATGTCCCCCTAACCCCTCACAAGTCACAAGGGTTGATCCTTATGCTCCACGCATGGGCTTCAGGCAATTCCTAATGTGTGCCACCAATGCTTTCATACATGGCTATAACAAGAGATAGGGCTCACTTGCCCACCCATCATTCTCTCCCACCTTTAAGGTCTACACTTGGCGGGGCCACACCCTTAATTTCTCAACTCGTCGTGGGTATCATATCAGTTAGTCATGCATGCAATGCCCATTATATATACTCTATACATGTGTTATTGGAGAACTCATATTGAATGATATGACGAAAATAATAATGCATATAAATAAGGGATAGTATACTTACATCATAATTCATAAGTTAGCTTTCACTTGGCGGGGCGGGGTCGGACCCATGTAGGAAGGAGGGGGGCTTTGGTCCCCCCTGATTTTTTTTACAATTTTAAAAAATAATATATTAGTATTTAAGTTATATTTATTTATTTTAAAGAATATTGATTTGTTATTAAGTAAATAAATCTAATTTAAAACTGAATATTATATTTTTTTCAAAATTTAAATTATTGTAATTAGTTTTTACCTCTTAATATTATTTTTAAAATTATAAAATTAATAGTAATTTTTTTAAGAAATCTTATGTCAATATATTTTATCAAATTTAGTTATTATATAATCAATTTTTATCTCGTAACTTTTTTAAATTATAAAATTAATGGTAATGTTATCTTTTTTAATAAACTTGGATTTAAATATTATATTTCATTAAATTTTAGTTATTATATAATTAATATCTAATTTTTAAACTCTATTTTCTTGTGACTAAAGGAATTCTTATTTTTTAAATCTTATATAAAGAAAAACTGATAAAAAAAACTCATAAACAAGTGTTATTGATTGTTATAAGTGTTAAATTATGAAACAATAACAGTTGTTATACTTACAAATTGTCAAAGATGAAAAAAATACTATACCACACGAAAGAAATATATTTTTAATTTTACATATTTTATTTAATATTTTAATAATGATACCACACTTCCTAATAAGATGAAAGATGATTTTTTTATTGAATGTTTCTTAGTATAAATTGGAAAAAAATTGTTGAAAACTTAATAATTATTAATTATTTTTGTAACATATAAAAAAACGTTATGTGTTTTTTCTTTGGACAAAACGTTATGTATTTTAATAAATTATTGATATAATCTAACATGTATGAAAATTAATGATATATAATTATTGGATTGTTTTTTTCTATTAGCCCCTCTCTCATGGTCCGCCCCTGGCGGGGCCACATCCTTTTTTTCACACATACATATATGGCTTTCTTTTACTACAGCTCCCTCCATTTGGTATGGTGTGAAAGGTACGATGGGTACATTGTAGAGATTTTGAATGTGCATCATGTACAATTTTAAAATGCCTTTTTCCTGCTGATGTTTTCTCAGGGATAAATGAGTTGAAACTAAGAAACTTTTAAAAAGTAGACTACGTCCCCACGGACACAACACAATACCAAAGTTTTATTTACAGATCAATGAAAAGGAGGAATGCTATATGTTATGAGAAATTGTTTAAGAAGCAAAGCATGAAAGGAGTTTGATTTTCATTAACATTGGTGATGTCTTTTTTGCTTGGGTTGACTCTCTCTTTTATAATTTTATAATTGTTGAAGTGAACTTGACTTAGACTTGATGTTAAAAATCTTTATTAGTCATGTTTTTTTATATTTTCTTGATCTTTTTTTTTTCTTTTAATCTATTCTTTTTATATTTGCAAGCCATAAATAATAAAAATATCAATTCCTATTATTTAAGTAAAAAATAAATACTAAATAAATATTTTTAAAAATATTTTCAATATATTTTATTATAAAAAAATAACTAATATTTAGTCGTTTTTAAGGAAAAGGAGGAATGCTATGTGTTATGAGAAATTGTTTAAGAAGCAAAGCATGAAACGAGTTTGATTTTCATCAACATTGATGATGTCTTTTTTGTTTGGGTTAACTCTCTCTTTTATAATTTTATAATTGTTGAAGTGAACTTGAACTTGATGTTAAAAATCTTTATTAGTCATGTTTTTTATATTTTCTTGATTTTTTTTTCTTTTAATCTATTCTTTTTATATCTGCAAGACATAAATAATAAAAATATCAATTCCTATTATTTAAGTTAAAAATAAATACTAAATAAATATTTTTAATATATTTTTTTTATAAAAAAATAACTAATATTTAGTCGTTATTAAGACTGATTCATTGCTATTCTTTAATCAAATCACTAGCTGCGATAAATAGATTATAACAAAAGTAGCTGATTTTTCCAAAAGAAAATCCATTTTCTCTCTACATCTCTTTTTTCAACTTGTTTCAATGTTGTTGTTTTTTGTCTCATTTAACATTAAGATTTCATTTTTACCCTTTTATGATGTCAGCGATAAGCTACATAGGTTTAGTTTTTGGTCCATTGGATTTGGTGGTAACGTAGTTCGTTTGTAGTAGACCGAAACAAAAAGGTAGGTAAGCCCAAAATATAGGCGGAATATAGGTTTATGGTTTCGGATTGCCGTCGGCTTAATGAAGTCCAATCCGAAACGAAAAAGGTTCGAAGCATGCTTACTACATCTCCAATGGGAGATATCAATAGGAAATTTTAATTATCTTTTTTATTATTTAGTATTATATCACTCTTAAGATTTCTAATTTTTTTTATTCTAATATTATATCTTATTTTAATATCTTAAACTATTTTTTAGATCTTATAAAAAACTTATTTTTTGATATTTATGTTAAAATAATTTAAAAAATTAATTAATGTTTTTTAATTTTATGTGTCCCCTCTCTTAGTTTTTTTTTTCCCTTCATTCTCTGTACCATCCTCTCTCCTCCTTCATTTCTCATTTTTTTTCCTTTCCTTCCCCAACCCCTTGCTCCTTTTCTCCCTTTTTTCTTTTCCGGTCCTCACCCTCCTCCCACCCATTCCTTCTTCCGCCACCCACCGCCCTCTCTGTGTGCCCCTCCTCTTTCCCCACACCCCTCCCCTCTCCGTGCATCCCTTCCCTTTGTGCTCTTTTTTGCGTTGATGAATAGGGAGAGGAAATGGACCTAAGAGGACATCACTCCTCCGTTCTTTCGAAGACAGTGATGTTTCCTCTCTATATTTTTTTTTTCATTTTTAATCGTTCGTGATTTGAGAACTATGTTAGTGTTGTTGTTGTGTATTTGGTTGTTTTTCTCTTTCTTTTTTTTTTTTCTGCTGCTAGCAGTTGCTTCCTACTAGTATAATGTGGGGAAAGAGAGTAAAAAATAATTTTTTTAAAAATTATTGCAAATCTTGAAAGTTTTTATAGAAGAATTGGATCTCCATGTGGAGATCCAACGAAATTTTCCAACAATGGATTTTATTAAGATAAACAAATCTTGAGGGTAAAATCTACTTTTTATTGGAGATGAACTTAGAACCTCATAAAAAAAAAGTATGATTAGGGGAAAAAAAATTCAATTAAATCTCTTGATTTAGTATTACAGAATTTACAATAATTTATACATTCTGCTCAATCGAAATAGATCATTCACATCACAAATAAAATGAAAATATCCCTATAAAACTAAATTTGTTTGAAGAAACCCACTTTAATGAACTCTAAGTATCCTGTTGTGATGACTCGTTAACTAAAAATAGGTATAAAAAAAATCTTTTGACTTCACACAATATAATAATGTATTTATAGATAATGTCTTTTCGAACTCAAATTACACTAATTTTTAATTGGACTAATGCCACCTAGCATATCCGGATTTAGTTTTAGGTATTCGATTTGACTCACTAGAAAATAACGATATATTCATCCTTAATTTAGAATGAAATATTTTTCTTTATCCAAAGTCATCCTGGCATCCTAACACATCATTTGCGAAAGTGAGAATAGTCCCTACTCATGACATGACATACCATCCAGGCATCCACCCGAACTCATGTATACCTCAAGAATAACAAAACATGCATCCGCAATTCACGTGCCCAAAGGTGTCAAGTCCATCGCGTTATCCACAAAGCCCATTGCGATCTGAACCCAGGTGGGTTCACATGGAAAGTTTATTTTACTCATTCTAATTCCTAATATTTAAATCATGCTCTCATAACTCAATTGATTATCCCATTATTAAAAAAACATGATTAAATTACAAGAAAACATATCCTTAAATTCTTCATCCAAAATGCATTTAATTGCATTAGAAAAATAAGAGATATTGACATGGTGTTTAAAATGAAGAATGATTTATGTATCACTATTCTTTAATAATATATAAAAAGTTCAATTTTTAATTCTTGTACCTAAAAATGATTCTATTACTAAATTTTTTTTTGTAGTATGATATTGTAACCTGTTTAAAGGTAATTTCTTAACTCTTTAAAATTTTTTTAGTATAAAAGTAAAATTTTAAATAAATTTACAAGATACACCTTAATAGTCCTAATAATCATCAAAGAAACTTGTGTTATACTAATACGAAACATACAAATACAGAGGACAAGGACACATGAAGGCACAACGCACGAAGTGAGAAGGAGAAAGAAAGAATACATAGCAATGAAATTCGGAATGAAAAATTGACTTATTGGTCGCCATAAATACAAAAAGGGAAGGAAAAAGAAAACTAACTCGGAGGTAACTTGGAAAAGGGGAAAGAAATATGGAACAATGTTTAGAGGTAGCGTTAATGGTAGGTGTACGGAAAAAGTCATTTCATGGAATAATGTTAGGTTGTTCCAAAACAAAGAAAAGAAATATATGGTCCTAATAGCCATTGCCATTGCCGAGAGGGTGTTGGTTTATGGTGGGCACGCAATGGTACCTATACTAGCGTCTTGTCCAAATTGGAAATACAGAAGGTCATCAATTCAATTCTCATAGTCATATATAGGTGGAACTAGTAGCAGTGCTATGATGGGCATGTAATGTAACCATACCAACTTTATAAAAAATGGAAAGGTGGAACTGGGAACAGTGCTATGATGGACTTGTATCACCTGCAAGAACAAGGTGTGACAAGTATACGGTTTGTGTATTCTATGTGGGAACCTTTTCCATTTTAGACTTTTAAATGTCACCAGATATATTTCTTTCTTTTCATAGGAGTCCTGTTAACGTGTGTTGATACTTGATAGTATAAGTTAAAAGAATTAAAACAATAAATGTTATTTACTAATTAAAATGATTCCATCTAAAAAAACAAAATAAATTTTGTGAGGTTTGCTAACACACTTATACGAGAATGAATATCTTAACAAATTATAATTAGATATTCTTTTAAAATATATTATACCCATACTTAAAAAATAAATATGTATACTTTAATAAATTCATACATATATATACATATATATATATATATATATATATATATATATATATATATATATATATATATATAATATTCTGATTTGTTTCTAATTCATGAACGGAGAAATTATTCCCCAACTTTAACCCTCGTAGTTTGTAATAAGTTTTGTTCTGAGAAGACTTTTTTTTTCTTTGATCATTTTGTTCATGGGCCTTTTTGTCTGTTTTTATTCTTAATTTGTACATTAAGTATTTTTTTTCCATATATACTATGATACATTATATTTACATACGGGCTTTTGTCTGTTTTTTGTTAGGCCTTTTAATTTTTTTATTAGTCTCTTTTTTATTTGGACAATAGATTTGTTTTTTACGTGTATTCAAAATCGTGTCACTTAGTCCAAATAGAAAATTAGTGGCTCGATTTAATAGTATTCATTAGACAGGTTGTCGTAAACAAGTTAACAAACATGCTTGTTGGTTTTTTTTTTTTTACGAGAGCTTGTAGGCATTGTTGATTCCTCTGTGGAGATAATAATTTCTTCGCAAATTGGTTTTTTTAAAAAATAATTTTGAACTCGTGTTATAATTTTTAATTTATGGGTTTGAAATTTAAATTATGCGACATTAAGTTTTTCTCCTCTGAAGAGGAAATTAATGAAATTATGAGTGGTTAGATAAGTTTCTTTTTTAAACACAAGTTTCTTACAATACATCATTTATCATCTTGATGCATTTTAAGCTATACTGACAATAATTTATTTAAACTCTGAAAAAATAATTAGCATTGAATAAAAATGTCTATGGTGAGTGGTGACATAGCAGGATTCGATTCGTAAATTCGATTCAAAATGATATAGTCAAAGCCGTATGTATGTGAGTAGGATTTCCGTAAATGTTTCAATTTCTGAATTTCATGACCTCAACGTTGATTCTCTCCCGCGACCAGCTCAGATTTCCGAACTATGCATCGAAGAGTTTAACTGCATGTAATTTTAACATAAATTTTACACATATAATTAATCAGAAGTCATATTTAATATATAACTTTTAAAATAATTATTATACAACTTAATAAATTTATTAAACATGAGGATTTCTAATTGAATCAGTATAATTATTTATTCATATTATATTCCATCAAGTTCTTTGATTTGAGAACTTGATAAAAAATTGGCGGTAAGTAATTTGTTTGCAGTTAGTAGACATGAAATTTTAGGGAAGATGATGAATGGCCTTTAACCCTGAATTGCTGGAGTAGTATGGTTACTAGATTACAAAATGGCGCAATAATCGTAAATAGCGACGTGTTCAGGGAAATTTTGTTTTCACCTGGATCGTTCCAGTCAGCCAAGTACTGGAAAGCCTAGTACAGCTAAGTTTGTCTTTGTAATTTTGATTTTGAACACCCAAAGTTTTTTATAATTTTGTTTGGTAAATACAATTCCAAGTTTTTAACAATTAACCACATTTAATCAATCATGGAAAAACCAAGCTTCTCTGCTACAATAAAATATACAACATATTGGTAGAGAGAATAGAGAGAGGACCCTATGATTTCTAAGTTGCAGAGAAACGACAGAAAAAACAAAGGGGGAGCTTGAATTAGTACACAAATAATTGAGGAAACAGTAAAACGAAACAATGAAAGAGAAAAAAGGGTGAAATAAAGAAAGAGCAAAGGGTTGCAGAGAACAGCATAGGTAGCTGTTGGGTGAGGAAAAGAACAACATTAATTGAACTAAAAGCTATCTTTTTATTGGCTCAGCTTCAACAGGGCTTCGTGCATTATTATTCGGTTTCTTTTTACGAGTGAAGAACATGGCCTATTGAAAGCTGAGAAAAATATAGAATGACACTGGTTTCATTCATTGGCTAGGAGTTAAACTAAGAAGCCAGCAAAGGAGGGTAAAACAGTTGCAGAGCGCAGAGGAAGTTAGGGAATGCCTTCACGAGACACGAGTGTGTCAGATGTTTTGGGACACTGAGGTATCTTTCTTTTTGAGGATACGTCGCTCCAGAGGACAGATGAAGATAGAGATTTCACTATGGGGCTCTTCTCTTCTCATCTCTTTCTCCCACTTTTGAATTTGATTCTACCAAGGTACTCCATCCTTTTACTTTTGTTAATTAATTAGTTTGCAATGTGAACCCCAACACCACAATGTAGCTCTCTTTTAATTTTTATATTCCATTATTATAATGTTGTTTTGATTTTGCTCACCATGCCTCCTCCAGATGCATGTTTTTTGTCATGTAATGCAGATTTCCACTAGGCGCTTTTCTTGTGTCTTGAAAAACTGTGTCTGTGACTGGGTTTTTCTTCGGTAGGCTTCACTTCTTCAACGTTCCCACTTGCACTAATATTATTCAAAGACCCAAGTAGTAGTAGCATTTGCATTTCCCTCACGCACCCAATGGGTAGAGCCATCAGGTGGTTGAAGGGGTTGTTTGGGATAAGGACAGACAGAGAGCGCAAAGAAAATTCAAATCACTCAGACAGAGATTCCCGAGGTCTATGTCATAATCCAACCACCATTCCACCCAATATTTCACCTGCAGAGGCCGCTTGGCTTCAATCCTTCTACTCAGAAACTGAGAAGGAGCAGAATAAGCATGCTATTGCAGTTGCTGCAGCCACTGCAGCAGCCGCAGATGCCGCAGTGGCTGCAGCACAGGCCGCCGTGGCAGTGGTTAGACTAACCAGCCACGGCAACAGCAGAGACACCACGTTTGGTGGTGCTGGACAAGAAAGGTTGGCTGTTGTCAAGATTCAAACCGTGTTTAGAGGATATTTGGTAAGTTTGCCTTTCTCCAACTACAGAGACAAAAAAAAAAGGACTGTTTTTGGCTGAAATTGAACTAGTCATATGCAAATTCTAGGCTTTTAATTAGCTTTCAGTTAGATTAGATATAGATCATATAATTCTGTAACATGTTCAGACCAGAGATATTTTGATTTGATCAAAATATTTAATTATTATGTGAAATGCACGTACTAAGATACTAATTATACTGATACAAGAGACTGTTCTTTGGGTTTTCTAAATAGGCAAGGAAGGCATTGAGAGCCTTAAAAGGATTGGTCAAGTTACAAGCACTTGTGAGAGGGTACTTAGTGCGGAAGCAGGCAGCAGCAACCCTGCATAGTATGCAGGCTCTAATTAGAGCTCAAGCAACAGTAAGGTCTAAGAAATCTCGCAATGAAGCTCATAGGTTTCAAACACAAGCGCGAAGATCCATGGTACTAGACAACATAGATTTTAGATGAATTCCTGTCCACTGTTATGTAAATTGCATAGTTATGTTTATTATTTATTGGTTGGAATGTTTTGCAGGAGAGATTTGATGACATAAAGAGTGTGTACATAGCTCCCATCCAAAGCAGAAGGCTATCATCTTCTTTTGATGCCACAATGAACAATGCAAACAGTGTTGATGGGAGCCCCAAAATAGTGGAAGTGGACACTGGCAGGCCAAAGTCAAGGTCTCGCAGGAGCAACACCTCAATGTCAGATTTTGGTGATGACCCATCATCATTCCAGGCACTTCCTTCTCCTCTCCCATTTGCTCATTTGTCCATACCAAACCTCAGGAATTACCACAACTCAGAGTGGGGCTTAACAGGAGAAGAGTGCAGATTCTCCACAGCACAAAGCACTCCACGCTTCACCACCAACTCTTGTAGTTGTGGAGGATCTGTTGTTGTTGCTGCACCTACGAATATGAGTATGAGTATGACACCTAAAAGTGTTTGCACCGAGAACAACTTCTTCTATGGGCAGTATCATGACAATTTTCCAAACTACATGGCCAGCACTCAGTCTTTCAAGGCCAAACTGAGGTCTCATAGTGCTCCAAAGCAACGCCCCGATCCAGCTGGGCCAAAGAAGAGGCTTACCCTCAACGAGATGATGGAGTCTAGGTGTAGTTTAAGTGGGACTAGAATGCAAAGGTCTTGCTCTCAGATTCAAGAAGCTATCAGTTTTAAGAATGCTGTCATGAGTAAGCTTCAGAAGTCTGCAGAAATTGGAAGGGACACAGAATTGAACTTTTCCAACCAAAGGAGGTGGTGATTGATGAAACTTAGTGATAGAGTTAGCTTTCTTTTCACATTGTTAGTAATAGTTGTGTTCTGTGTGTTTCTGCGCCCCATGATTGGCAATTTCAGAACATATGGTGGGTAGGAAACAGGGGAGTCAAGACAAAATAGAAGGAGAACAATTAGAAGGTCCCCAATGTAATTTGCTTATGGAATTATCTTCATATATTGTCATTATAATCAAATGCTACAGCAATTAATTTTCATCTTCATAGTTGAGTTTGTTTTGTTACACCACGTAATTCCTCGATTTAAACAAGGTTTACGAACAGAAAATATGGATGTAAAAAGTGAGGTCATTGGATTCCCAGGTTTAAAAATAACAACTTGTTATCCAAATGGAGGGACATTCAGTTTGAACAAGTCAACTCGATTCTACCCATAAAACAGCAAAGTTCATATGGAAGTGTTTGAGTGGTTCGGATCTACGCACACCCCTAACTAACAACATTTTACACTAAATTTTGTTGACATTGACATATCATTGAGATCAGGAATGCTTTAC
This sequence comes from Glycine max, assembly GCF_000004515.6. Taxonomy (NCBI): domain Eukaryota; kingdom Viridiplantae; phylum Streptophyta; class Magnoliopsida; order Fabales; family Fabaceae; genus Glycine; species Glycine max. Next base: position 2,631,793 of record NC_038244.2, on the reverse strand, counting down.
AACAAAGCTAAATTGTTTTTTTTCCCCCAACAATTTATTAGTTCAAGATTTGCCTAAAATGGTGATTGTTAAATAATTTATTTCACGAAAAAGCAAAGATTTATAGTAATTTATAAATACTAATAAAAAGTCATGCCTGTGAGATTTAAACTGCACAGTGTGAAGTTATTTATAATGATTGCAGAGGATCCTTTTCGTTAGTTCAACCTATTCAATCGCAACTATAATTAACAATTAATGATAGGGAATCTTGAATGTCAGGGAATGCAGGTTAGTGGTCATCTCTTCTGATTCATCGCATTCACTCGTACTATAATTGGACGTTAGCTGCCATATGTGGTATCTTCATCTTCAAATTTTTTTTAATTGTTTTGAATTTTACTGTAGGGGTAAGGGTGTGTCTTCGTTTTTGATTGCTTGTTATGTTGATGCATGTTGCTTAGATAATAATCCCCAAAATTGTACCGTTCTTTCCAAGTACTATAGTACAGTATTTTTTTCTCCTTAAATCTCTTTTTAACTTCCTTCGTACACACTGCAGCCAGTAATTCTAACCTACTAGTATTAATTAACAGCTAGTTGTAGCAGAAACGTTACATGCATTCATTGGCTACATTCGGTAAATGGAATGCACATGCAATCAGTAGCAATATTGAAGATGTGAATACATGTCTGTAATCCGTTCCTGTTCCCATTCGTAATCCGTTTTTCTCCGTTGCGATGCAGATTCATCCGATTATTTTCACTCAAGTGAATGTCTAGGTAACACGGTTATACCATAAAAATTCCTTCTAATTACTATTTTGGATGGTACAAATAATGGGGTTAAAGCATTTTATTCTCTCAAATTATTACACCTATTCATGGCAATTTTTTTATCTCTCTAGTTGAATTTTCCAGCCTCACGTGTTAAATGACGTATAAGATGTACATGCTTAGAAAATAAATAGGATCATTTAGTTCTGTTTTTGTTTTTTGTTTAAAGGCTTTTTTGTTTTCACCTTTAATTATAAAATTGTCATCTTATTTTTTTAGTTTTTTTTATGCTTTCAAAGGTTTATATATAGGAAACAGAAAAACTAAAAATAAAAACTATTTTCATTGTTTACTATACAAATATTTGAATTCAAGAAATAAATTGAAAACAAAATGTACTAATACATCTTATTTTATAAAATTCATTATAACTTTTTCTTTTCATTCAATTTCATTAGTAGTTAATTACTTAATTTTAATGAAATCATCTGCACATGGTGTGCATATGGCTTTTGGTTAAAAAAATGTCTAAAAGACAGAAAGGTACTACTGTCAAAATTTACCTTCGAACAGGGAATATTCCGTTGACAAATTGGAGAAAAACAATCAGAAAAAACATTAGGATAACAGGACAACTAAAACTAATTTTGCACGATTCAAACATACTTAAGAAAGAATAAGAGAATAGGCTATGCATCGATTACAGTTTATTTTAATCACTGAAAGGAAGATTAAAATGAAGAAGAATATTTGTAATATATCAGCCATTTATTTGTTTGAATCGCAGTTTGGTCACGTTGAATGCCAGTACAATGTGAGAAGCGGATTGTATTCAACGTGTATTGGAAAGAAATGAAGCGTCTTAACTTTTATATATTATAAATAAATAGTATTAAATTAAATATTTAAGAGAAAAAAGTATTACTAAAGTACATTTAATGTAGTACTTTCTATCCAAATACTTATGGATGAAGTCAGAAATGTTTTTGTAAATAAAAAAAAAAATTTGGTGAATTCAAAATTGAGACAACAGAAAGTTGGATTTTTTTTTCTGCACTTCTAAGCAATATGGGAGTGCAGCAAGTAATTCGAGGAGCGCGTCTGTTCATTATTAATGTCAGCTACTCAACATAAGTGGGCCGAACCACTGCTAATTTAAGCCCATATTTCAAGAGCATGACCCCAAGGGAATTACTATTCTCACCCATTCTTTTCAACAACTGGCTAAAGGATAATTGTGTCCCTCCCTCCTTTTTTTCCTACACCTCCTTCTCCTCCTCCCTTTTTTCCCTACACCTCCTTCTCCTCCCCCCTACCCACTTTCCCCTTATTCTGCTGCACCCCCTTCCCTCTTTGACTCTTTCCCTATTTTTTTTTTTGCGATTCTACCTTCACACATTTTTTTTTATTATTATTTTTTTAATTTTGAATTCAATAGAATTACGATTTTATTGTATCTAAATCCAAATACAAAACAAATAAATTTATTTTATATTATTATCTAATCACAAACTATCCTAATATAATAATTTTACTAATTTTTTCATGAATACATTAAAAATATTTTATATTAATTGATCGTTTACAGTTACAATGCTTAACACTTAAAAAGTAGAAAATATTCGATGGTAATAGGCAGCAGTGCTTCATATTGATACACCAGTAAAGACCAAGTTTTTCAAGAGCGGTGGAAGCCTTATGAATTCTACTGGTTCAACCTATAATTTACTACCGTGATGGAGATGGCAGTAGCTCATTGATTAAAGATTTCATAGCAAGTGAAATTTTTCCCTCCACCAGTTGCTGACTTATGCATCACTTGTTAGAACCTTAAGCAATCATAAATCAGAGGTCGAGGCCATCAAAGTGTAATGAGAGAAATCCTTCCGGTTGAGCAGGGAAATATTTCTTGAACACAAAAATAGAATAATAAAAAGTTGCCCTTTTAATTTTATGATACATACGAAAATGATAAAATATAAGTGGCCGGGAAATAGAAATAATGATATATGATATCACGTTCATTGTCAAATTTTAATGAAGTGTGCCCAAAAATATTGTGGATCCCCCTCTCGGTCCCATTTTTACCAAAAGAAAGGTTAAAAAAAATGTGAAGCAGCTGGAAACTGCTAACGGCCGGAAAGGAATTGTGATTCTATAAGTGAAGCAACCGGGACACTATGAAATTGTAATTTATATATTTATACCTAAAAATTGTCTATGAAATCAAAGAGAGAGATTGATCCATTCAGAGCCATCAATATAGCTAAGTGAAATAAAAGGCTTAGCTTCCTCATCACTGAGCTCCCTTGACCATGATACTCTCCCCGCGTAGCTTGCTCCTGGTCCTGTGCATTTGTACTGTCCATAGAATACAGTCCTAGTACGTGGACCCAATAAACACCAAAACACATGGAAACAAATTAGAAACGCACTCACATGCGCATGCCAATGTGTCAATAGATCAAGCTGTGTCTGAGATTAGGTGGCTTTTTTAGACCCTATCTGCCTTATATCTATATAGAGAGACTTGTATGTAGTTTGGGGGTAGGAATCTCCCTATATTTACCTACCCTTTTTTCTCTTAAAACTGCTACAAATTTCTTATACTTTACAAAAGTTAATTTTCTAGCATTTTGTGTATAAGAAGGTTCATGAGCACAACACGTAGATTTCCACCACACATGACACGTGTTATTAGGTCACTTCTCTTCCTTATGCTGGTGGCACACTACTTTATACTCTAACTTGATATAACCAACAATGCCCTTATTCTAACATGAGAGAATAGACTCGTTCATTATTCTGATGTGGTACAATGGATAGGTGGAGAGTGATACAGGATACTAGAGGCTGACTAAGCATAAAACCATTGAGAATTTTTCTGCATAAAGAGCAAAAGGACAAACATTGGTGCCCCTACTAGTTACTATTGCAAAAGGTAATCCGGAACGGAACAACAAAACATACTCTTTCAACCTTATACTTTCCGTTAGAGAGAGAGATGACTCTGGTGAAATATACTCTTAACCTCACTTTTTTTTTTACTCTAATTTGACATTTTATACGAAACATAAAACAAAAGTGATTTGAGACAAATATTACACCAGTGCCTTTACACCATAGACTACTTTTAGTTAACAATTAATTAACTATTATGTGCATACACGTGTGTCTATACTCTGTGCGTGTCAAGATGAGAGATAGTTAAAAAAAAAACTTACATTTCACGGTTAGGGTCGCCCCAGTTATACCAGCCTTTGGGAATGATGATGTTGTCCATGTAAGTGTAAGCAAAGACAACGCGAGAAAAGGGACCCCAAGCCCTTCCAAGGTAAAGTGCCCCTGAGCCCGTGACCTTACAGTGAACAAACGAGAAACCCGTGTCTTCTAATAAACTGTTCCTTCCTTGCGCTGTTAAGGCCCCTGTAAGTTGTGCTATGGCATGCACGTGACATCCCTAGTAATTAAGAGTTACCGATGTAATTATAACATAACATAAATAAATGGAATGGATATAGGGAGGGAAGAAGGAACAAATTAGATTCCATTTCAGGTTTATTTTATCGAATAATATAAGAAAAAATTGGTTAGGTTGTACTCCTTTGGCTTAAATTAATACCTACTAGACTATACTACAAATTCTCAGATTATTTAACAACAATAATTCAAGATCACAGCTGTACAATTGTGGAGAGAAAAATCTAACCTCAAAGAGAGAGAGAGCGTTGCCAAATATGAAATCAACAGAGCCTTCAATGTAGCAATCCTTATAGTAATGCCTACCAATATGATCATAGAGTGTGTCCTGTGCTCCTAAGAATTTGCAGCCTAGGAATACTGCTGTGTCTGCTGAAATTCTCAATGCCACTCCCTGCTTTCCAACTGCTCCTGGTGCTGGAATTGGGGCAGTGTTCTGTATGCAATTTGCACATTTATATTTGCTTGTAAAACACACAGATAGAGCAAGATTGGATTGGAGCTTGTCACTTACTTTGAATGTGATGTTCTTGGCTATGAAATAAGGTGAATTCACAGCAAAAGTTGCAGAACCATAGGTTCCTAATGGCTGGCTTTGAGCAGTGTCACCCCATTGAACAATGGTCTTATCTGCACCTTCTCCTTGTATTGTTACGAAGGATTTGAAAGGAGAAATATTAACTTTCTCCCTGTATAATTAAAGAAAAAAACACAAAAAAGAAGATATTTTCAATCAAATGTAATTCACAATTTGTTGACAATAAAACATAGAAGAAAACTTGCAAGTTGTGAAATAAGAATATAAAAAGAGGACAAGTGTGAAAGAAAGGACAGCTCATTAGGTGCAAAGTCTTCTGTAGTCCAAAGAGCAATTCTCGGGGCATTATAATCACAAGGAAAAAGACACCCAAGTTATTATCACTCCCCTATGTACCACATCACACACACACAAAAAATTAATAATAATGAACATGGACAGGACAAACACCAAACCCCACGTCTCACATGAACAAAAGACCATAAACAAACAACACACAGCAAAAAGACTAGAATGTGGCCGAATTCAAGTGGTATAACAAGAAATATAATACTAGTGCTTACGTGTAAACCCCTGCATGCACCTTAATTACCACTCTCACTACATTGATGAATGGAAGGGAATCAATGGCTGCTTGAATTGACGAAAAACCTCCCTTACCATGCTTCTTAGAAACGTGCAAAGTGTGAGAAGGAAAAAGCTTATTCTTTGCTGTCCTAAAGACAGAATGTTTGAGGCCACCTACAAATTTCACCCATTTCATGAACTGTTGTTCTGAAAATTCGACTCTGGTCATGTTGGTGGATAAACCATTCCCTGGCTTAGGCCGAATTCCCTTGGTATGGCATTGTGTTGCACTGGGATTTTGTAGAAAAAGAATAACTACTAAACCATAGAAAATAAAATGCAAATTTGACATTCTCGAAGAGAATGTGAGCAAAAGAATGATACTAAGGTGGGGAATGTGGTTTGGAACTACAAAGTGCCGTGTAAATTGGCTTGTGTCACGGTTTATATACAAGTTAATATTACTTGTTTATAGGTGGGACTGGAAAGTGAAGCTGAATCAGAGAATCAATGACAGAGAGAGAGTTCACGGGTGCTTCTACTGACATCAATTGAGAGAGAGAGAGAGAGAGAGAGAGAGAGAGAGAAATGAACAATCTAAACCACAGGACAGGTTGCACTTTTTGCCTATAGAAATGTTGTTTGAATTTTATTTTTCATGTTTGGCCACTTTTACTTTGTTGTAATTGTTGTTGTTTGTTTGGTGCTGCCCGTGAGCCCCTCTCTTTCTGTTTGTGTGTGATCGTGAAATTATTCTTGTTGAGATGACGGGTCGTTTCAGATTGTGCTCCTAAGAATAGCATATCTTGTAAAATATATTTTACTCTGCTAACTTTTGTGCAGCTGCCTGCTTATAGTACTACCTACTTACCTTGAATCATCGCCGTCCAATTGTATATATAATTAAGTGCTTGTTCTTTAGTTCATTATTTCTATTTGAAAACTTCTAATGGCTGAGCTTGATTCCCAATTCTAAACTCAAAGTAGTTGGTGAATCAGAGAAGCACCATGGATTCCCAAGGAATAATTAGCAAAAAGTAACAAAGCAATGTTGAAGCCATAAGTTACAACTTCAATGACGTGATAGAACTCACTATAAGGCATAAATAGCCACTATTTGTTTGTGTTTTGGAGGACTATCAAATTTTGTTGTAAAGAAGTACTGGTTTTCTTTTTGGTAGATTCTAAGTGTACTTTATTTTTAATCCCACTATCATCAGTTAAGTGGCTTCTCTTGCTGGATCATTTTTGGTTCTTTTAAAAGTTTTTGTACACTATTAGCAAATCTTATCCAAACACAAATTAAATACTGCAATGAGAACTCTTCATTTTTTATAGGATGATGATTGCGGTACATTTTTTTTTGGTTACATGTTGATTGCGGTATATTTTTTTTGGTTACATGATGATTGCGGTATATGTACGAGAAAGCACTTATAATTCAAAGAAAGTGTTATTTTGTTACTTATAAAATAGTGCAGAGATTAAAGAATATAAGAGCAAAAACCGTATTAACTATTCTGATATAAAAAGCAAATTATATTTGTATTAACAGAATATTCGTTCCCCCAATAGAAGCCAACAAGCATTCAATGCGTGAATTAATTGATAATTATTTTAGTTTAATTAATAATATTGAGTTTAAGTCTATTATATGCCGTACAACTGTTTTAAATATTAGAAAGAAAAACTTTGGTATTTATAGTCATCTTACTCTTATGAGGATGACACCTCTAATCTGTGAAAAAAAAAAATGCTAGCTAATAGCAAGAAACTTATGAAATTTCTTTAAGAAATAATACAGTGAAATTGTGCGAAGTATTAGGACGGCTGGAATTTATCCAAACCTTTAGGAAAGGAAAAGTAATCAAAGGGTTAATTCTTGATTGAAGGGCCCACTAACTAATAAGAGACAACTTATAATGCATTATGCATCATTCCAATGATTCCAATCACAAGGCGAATTACGCTATCTGTACCAGTCTATCAATGCTGATTTTGTTTTCTCTACAAATCCATTCAGACTCAACAGGTTTTTGAGTTTAAAAACCATGATCGAAATATAAACCATCGAAATTTCTCATTAAAATTTAACTAATTGGAGTGTTTGGGAATCATTGTTTTTGTTAAACTCTCTCAACGGTAAAAAAAAAAACTTTTTGACCTTTAACATGTTGATATCTTAAGCAAAGTTTTAGAGTTCTAATTTTGTCAATAAAAAAATAAAAGAATAAAATTGAAGAGAAGACATACTCTACTAAAAGTGCCAGCTAAAATTGATAATATTTTGTACTTATAATAATTTTTATGATTTGTAAATAGATACATCTAATACTCTTTTCTTTTTAAGAATTTTTTTGACAGATTAAAAAAAACATAATACTATTTCAGTCTAACTAATCCATTCTTCAACAATACATACACAGATAAATATTGGATATAAGTCTTGTGTAAAATAACCACACTCATTTGTATCTCTTTGTTTACGACATTATAAATAAATAGAGAATTATCCAAATTTAAAAAATATATATATATACTGATTTCCCAAGTATAAAACAAGTAAACGACCATATGATCAACAAATTGATCAAGTTACTATAGTAACAATTTAAACGATTAGGATTTAGGAGTTGAAGCAACAAGGTACGAATGTACCATAATGGCAACATGAGATTGCTTTTCAAAATCCAATGGCCACAAACTCCACTAACAGTATAACAGCAGCTACCTTTATTCTAAAAAAAATTGAATACTTTGAAGAGAAGCTAATCCACCAGAGTTTAGAAGGCAATCCACGGGGATAACAGAAGAGGCTGACTGATCTGAGTAGAGAAAGTCAAAATTTCTGTCACCAATGTTTTAATCAGTTATATCACACATTTAAGCAATTCCCAGATGGCAGATACACAGAAAATTAAATAAATAAATACTTGTAAAACCATCAGGGATCAGGCCTTTCTATGGGAGGACAGATTTGGGAATTGCTTTCCTCGTCCTCATTAGTGCTATCTAGACCCCCATTTAGTTTTAAAACAAGTTTATTTCAAAAATACCCTACGATAGAAATTCGTTTTATCAAAAAAAATATATTTTCATTGTGTATTTTTTCTCTCTCTCTTTTATACAACGAAAATATACAATGTTTTCGTTCAGGTTTTTTTATAATTATTAATTAAATAATAGATAGAGGATAAAAAAAAGTGGGAAATAAATTAACAATGTAATAAAGAAAAGTCATAAATATTTTAAAAAATAATCATTTATAAATCACTGAAATAAACCCCTAATTTTGATTGGAAAATAATACAATTTTTTTATAAAAAAACTTCATTTAAATTTTGTACTTAATTTATTAATTTTCTCTTACACTCATATTAAAACGCTAAAATATTTGCAATAAGCATCAATTTATTGTCCTTCCAATTCCAACGCTTTTGAAATTTGACCTCTTTTATTCAAAGATGAATGCAAAGTTCAGTAGTGAAAATAATAATTTTAATTCCAATAATATTACACTCCAATTTACAGCATATTAAAACCAAACATATAAATTGTCTTTTCCAACATATTTGAAGTTAGAGAATACTAGGCTTCTAATAATAAAAATTAATAATAAGGGTGGGATTAGGCTTCTTATAATAAAACTAATAATAAGTGGGTACTAATATTTATCATCAAAGAATCAATTAATTAAGTTAAATATTCATAAAAAAAACCTCCATTGCTATAATGATAGATCCAGAACCCTGAGTCAATGAGGGAAAATTATAAAAATTAAAACCAGTGAATTTAAATATATAAATATAAATGAAATAAAATACAAAATTATCAAGATTTTATTTGTTTTAAAAAACTTTATTTGTGAATTTTATAAAATGGTATATCAATGGTCTTATCCAACTAGAATATAATTATACTAATTGAAGTACAGACGTGATAAGAAGTCCTACAGATAAACTACATGTAATTTATAATGAAAAAGTGACAATTTGTTGTGTCTTATAGTTTGAATACATCTGGAACCAAAAATGAATGTAACATACAATTTCCACTACATTAAAAAAATAAAAGTATATAGGTTCCGTCCGTGACTTGCGATCTCCTGCTAGAGTGCTCCCTTATGCATGTGTTTCGTTGCTGAAGATGAGTCGTTGGAGACGCAACAAGGTCGCATCAACGAAGCTTGCAGTTTCCATCAGGAGCTGTTCACAATTCAGAATCTGAATGGTAATAAGGAGTTTCTCAAGTTCATCCAGGACTCAGTTTGTAGCCTTTGGGTGCTTTTGGCCGATATAGAAATTAAGAATGAATCGATTCGCGTAACATTGTTGCTCAAATTTAACCACTGGGGACACGTTTCTTAATAGGCAGCCAGTGCTTATGAGCAACCTCTCACATACTCACATACGTTATGTTTATTTTTATGATCGTCCTAATGATGTCTCCACAATTGTCCTTAAGTATGCCCGTCCGTAGGACCTTGTACTTATTTTCTTTTTCTCTACATATTCTATGAACATGGGGTGCTGTAAATCTGTAATCGCTTTTTTAAAACAAAAAACAAATTCAACCAAAATGATTTAAGGTCACAAATCGTTCCTATTTTTGCTATTTCGTGCGAATTTGAAATCAAGTAATACAGCATCATCTTCGTAGAATATTTCACATTGCAAGGCTTCCCATGTTATCAACATTAGTGAAGATATCTATTCAGGATTCCATTCAACCTTACATTAAATAAATGTTGCACATTATGAATATATTTAAGTTCGTAAGGGAAGTGATGCTGGGCTCAAATTTCACTATTTTTGAAGGAAATCTTTGACAGTATATTGTTTATAAATTATTTAAAATATACTCCAGCTTAAAATTGTTTCACTTTTAAATAGAACCATAAGGTAATTAAAAATGAAATCATATTTTTAAACTTAAAAGACTATGGTTGATTTTAATAAGTAAACTTTGTTTTTAGTAACTTCTCAATAACTTATAGTATTTCTTATATTTTCTTTCACTTCTATCATCAATATATTTATTTATTTTTCTTATTATCTTTCTAAAATAAATCATAATTTTATTATTTTTCTATGATTCACTTATTCTACACTTTTTAATTACTTCAATAATTAATTTCACCGGACACTTTTGATTTAATAACTTAATTTTTCGGCTTCTATTAACTTTCTGAATTCATCTAATTTTGCCGAACATAGCCAAAATGGCAACATTTCGATAATCCTCTTAACCTCACCTCATTTACTTGTATTTTCATGCCAGAACCGAAACTTCAGCATTCACAATTCACGTTTATACGAAGAAAGCACAGATTCATTTACCATCCCCACAAAGCATGCACAAAAAGTTACCATAAACTAAAATACATTGATCCAGAAATAAACGGCACCTGGCCGGCTAACGTTCCAAAATTCCCAAAATTAAAGAACATAAACACTGTAAAAGACTGTTTTCCAATTCTCCTGTTTCTAATACTCATTTATCGTATATTTGGATTTCAGGTGGGAGCCCCCTAATTGTCATGTTTGAGAATAAAATCAATTCGGAATTATGTTTGGTTAGACCCAAAAATATGTTTGAGTAAAATTTTGTCTACCTTGAGTTTGCAAACTTTAATCCAAACATGCACTTAATCAACTTCTTCCATCTTGCTACCCTCAGCATCGGCATCCTCCAGAGAAGGCGTGTCAGCATCAGCATCACCAGATCTTCATCAATGCTCAGTCCGAGCTTCAACATCCAGTGAATCCTGTTACCAAAAGTGTTGGGATAATCAAGGCTGAAGCCAGAAGTTAAAAGAGCTTTCTCAAAGAGCAATAGCACGAGATCCTTCACAGATTTGTCATTCTTGTCAGCATCTGCTCGCTTACTCAGCTCCTCCATGATGGGGTTCTCAGGGTTAATCTCCATTGTCTTCTTGCACGACATGTATCCAGCCATACTGCGGTCCCTCAATGCCTGTGCTTTCATAATCCTTTCCTTATTGGCTGTCCACCCATATTCACCAGTCACGAGACAGCAAGGAGAATCAACATGATCAGACACTACAACTTTTTCCACCTTGTCACCCAACACATCCTTGATCACATGGCAAAGACCATCAAATTTCTCCTTCAATTCTGCCTTCTTTTTCTTCTCATCTTCACTCTCATCAAGTTTCAGGCCTTCCTTGGTGGCAGAGAACAACTTCTTTCCCTCAAATTCCTTAAGCTGACCAACAGCATATTCATCAATAGCATCAACCATGTAGAGCACCTCATACCCCTTCTTCTTAAGCTTTTCAAGGAAAGGGGAATTCTCAACAGCTTTCTTGCTTTCGCCAGTAATGTAGTAGATGTCATTCTGTCCTTCCTTCAACCTGGTAGCATAGTCCTTGAGACTGGTCATCTCATCACCACTCTTAGTGGAATGATACCTGAGCAATTCGGCTAGCTTTGACTTGTTCTTAGAGAAGGCTTCATAAAACTTATTATAGTCCTTGTTCTCAGCAATTTCAAAGAACATCTCAATGTACTTCTTGACCAAGTTCTTCCTGATGACTTTTAGGATCTTGTTCTGCTGCAGCATTTCTCTAGAAATGTGGAGAGGAAGATCTTCAGAATCCACAATACCCTTAACAAAGCTAAGATATTCTGGCATCAACTCCTCACAGTTGTCCATGATGAAGACAGGACAGACATACAGTTTGATGTTTTTAGGCTTCTTCCTTGTGTCAAAGAGATCAAAAGGTGCCCTCTTGGGAATAAAGAGGATAGCCTTAAGCTCCAGCTGACCCTCAACAGAAAAGTGCTTAACAGCCAAATGCTCTTCCCAATCATTGGTAAGACTCTTATAAAAAGCAGCATATTCTTCTTTTGTAATCTCTTCAGGTTTCCTCCTCCAAATAGGCTTCTGCTTCTTCACCAATGACCACTCATGAGATACCTCCTTAATTGTCTTCTTTTTCTCCTCCCCCTTGTCCTTATCTTCATCTACATCTTCAACTTTACCCTCCTCATCTTTCTGCTCTTCCTCATCCTCATCATCAGAAATCTCGTTTTCAGTAGTCTTCTCAATCCAAAGAGAAATTGGATAGCTAATGAATTCAGAATGCTTCTTGATCAAGTCCTTCAGACGGTGTTCCTCAAGATACTCAAGTTGATCCTCCTTGAGAAACAAAGTTATCTTTGTTTTCCTACCAAGGTTCTCAGCAGATGTGTCCCTTGTCACAGTGAATGAGCCACCAGCATGGGACTCCCAGACATACTGCTCATCATCATTCTGTCTAGTGGTAACAAAATCCTTATCAGATACAAGATAAGCCGAGTAGAAACCAACACCAAACTGTCCTATCATGCTGACATCAGCACCAGCAGCCAGGGCTTCCATGAATTCCTTGGTCCCAGACCTTGCAAAGGTACCCAGGTTATTCACCAAATCTAGAACATAAAACGCACAAGCATTAGAGAAAACATACTAACATACACAGTGGGTGATAATCTGACTGAGACTAACAAACCATATAATCTTACCAGCCAATGTCAATACCGCTGTCAATGATAGACAATGTGTTGTTGGTCTTGTCAGGAATAATGTGGATGAAGAACTCTGGCTGAGCGTCAAGCTTGCTCTTGTCTGACAAACTCTCAAGTTGAATTTTGTCCAAAGCCTAAAGGTAAAAAATATGACAGGAATCAGATATAATGCTCAAAGAAAACCTAAAACAGCAAGCATTCCTATGTAACTCACATCCAATCCAAACCAACCAAACCACTACCTTCCAATTAAAGGAATATATTACCGCATCAATTTTGTCTAAAAGGCAATGAGTACAATACAGATCTAATCCAACTAAAACGCCACATACTACCCACATAATTCTCACAATACAGGGACGTTATGTTACGGAGCAACAATGGAAAAACAGAGTATGATAAACATGAACCCTATAATATAAGAATCTTAAATCAGAGGCATTGCTGATGAGCTCACTAAGGAAAATCTCCTTGTTGCTGTAGAAGGTGTTGATGATAAGACTAAGGAGCTGGTTGATCTCGGACTGGAAAGCAAACGTCTCAGTTTCTTCGTGAAAGAGGGAGAGTTGCAGCGAAGAACAAAAAGGAAGAATGCAATCAAGAGACGAAGAGGGTCTTAAGTCTTCTAGATCCTTCTACGGTCTAACTAATATCGCATTCCGCGGTCCCACTGCTATATTTTGGGGTCCACCTTATTTTCAACCCTTTGGCCGTGAATCTGGTTATTGCAAAACTTTATTTTTTTTTATTTAAATTTAAATTGCTCACCAAAGCATCCTTATTACATGGAGATTTTTTAAAAAAAATTAATTGAAAGTATTTTCAAATTAAGAGGCCTAGTATTTTAGTAAATGGAATATGTAAGATAAATATTTAATTTTATATTTTTCTGCCCAATCTCACCCGTGTTTAATGAATCTCGACCTCTTGATCCAAAAATGAATGTTAGCTTCCCAAAAAGAATAACATCACAATTTACTCTACATTGAAACTTCAAATTCAATTACTATTTCAAGTTCCAAGCTAAAAAATACCATAGGGTCTTGTATTTTGTTATTCGTGAATTAATGTGGCATTAGTTGGTTTGCATTTGCCAAAAATATATAGGTTCAGTTCAGGTGCCTTCAAAATTTTGAACCAACCTTTCCCCTGTTTTGTCTTTGTCTTTGTTTCGTAATGGCACTGGCGTCGTGGTTCCTGAAGATGAACCTATCGATGCTTTTGAGTCGTTGGAGACGCATCAACGACTGGAAGACGTTGTTAGATGTTTTGACTAGGTCTCGCTTTAGTTTACTATCAATTTTTTATAACTTCGTCAGAGGGTAGGAAGGCGTAAGAAATTGGCTGATTATGCTGCTGCTGCTTCTAGGAAGCGCGATCGTTCCCATATTGTTAGTTTTATTTTATAGTAATATTATATTTGTACTTAAAATTAATCTTTAACTTAATTTCAGAAACTCTAGGTTAACATTTATCAAACTAATTTCATGACTAAACACTTAATTAATTTTCACAACGTAATAAACTAAAGCTTGATTTTCAGTTAAAGGAATTGTCCACGTTTAATGTTTATCATATCTGAAACATGATTGTTTTTGAAAGAAATACAAGAGGATTCTTATAGGAAAACAATTCTTAACTAATTAAAAATAAATTAAATACTAGTAGCAATGTCAATTTGGGTTATTCTAAATTCTAATGCAACTTGTGAACTGTCAGTTACTATTGTGTTTGTTTCTTCTTTCCAATTATTCTTTCTGGTTACCCTGATGTCTTTAAGACGTGAAGCAACCTTACAAATTGATTGCCATATGAATACGACGTACGGGAGAAAACTACTTTTGTTTTTTAAGTGGAATCCAGATCTATTAGCCAAATATAACCGCAACATAAAATAGTCCACACGTTCATTTAGATAATCGAAGCCAGCACATGAGATAAGTATAAATGTTTGACTCGAATCAAACAATAAAATCTGGGATTATAAAAGGTAATCCCGCTTTATAAATACGTGCCTTAGATGCTGGGTTCTAAGATATAATTGTCTAAGGTCGACTATTGTATTCATTTTCATAACATATTACATTTTAACTAGAACTATAAAAAGTAATCCCGCACAAAAATTTGTTCCTTGTTTGATTTTACTATATATGGAACCAACATTTTTGTGATGTGCTGTACTTTTTTTTTCACAAAAAGATAATTATGATATTTCGTTGATAATCAAATTAGCAATACTTGCACGTAGAAACATGATCAAAATATTGGATATAAGTAAAAGATGAGATTACCTTAAGTACTAAAGCATCAACAACCCTATTGTCTTGTCTCCTCAAGAAACCTAACTTGTAGGTATGATTTCTGGCCAATAGCACCTTGCATTCACGAATGAGATACACCCACTTCAGATTCATCAAGGTTCTTCTGCTTCACTTTGTCAATAATTGCTTTGTTATACATCTCAAGAATAGTTATAATTAGGTGCCCAACTGTCTAACTTGTAATAATAGGAAGAAAAAAAACCATATAACACCTATGCGTACAAGGATCCATGGGGTTATTTTAATTTAATAAATGATTTCAGGTTTAAATCATAAAACTGTTATATATTTTTTTATCCCTAAAGATTAAAGACAGTGTTAGGAATTTATAATAATTAACATATTTATTTAACCAACTAAACTAGATTTTCTTAATGTTATTGTCATGCTAAATATTAAGAGTTTATCACTTATAATTAATTAATGACTTTGAGTATGATTGACCTAATTGGAGGATATAAAATAATTGTATATAGTCATCAAATTATAAATTATATATATATATATAATAAATTTATTAAATTTTTCGTTAATTACTTAAAAATCATACAAATATGATTTATGGTTGGATGTGTATGATGATTAAATTTTTTATTTTATAGTTAAAAAAAATAATTGTAAACATATAGATTAAAAATGATGAGGCATAATATTAAAAATTGAATGATATGCAATTTATTTTATACACCAGAGCATTGCTATCTTATCGCTTGCAAGTTTCTTAATTATTTTAATTTCTCATTTTTGTTGCGCACTTATCTCTTCTTTTTTTGTTTGGACCAACTGATGGAACGCCAAAGTGATTGGCAGCGATTTTTGTTATTAATGAACAGAAAATGAAGCTCTCAAGGCTCTAGAGAACGAAGAAATACAAAGGTCTCCCAAGTCCCATCCCAATGCTAATTAAAACAAAACAAGCATGCCAAGACTAAAGAAAGAAATTATATATCATCATGACGAACCGTAAAAAACAGAAGATAATTTCTAGTATCACATCTGTAGTGCTGCTGATTATTTAGCTGTCAGCTTAACTGGATATGTATATTTATGATAATTTCCCATACTGATTAATGTTATACGTACGTTCTTGCTTCAGTTTTTCATTTTGAAGTGATCAATGATCAGTACAAGTGTACAACTAATGATCATAAACCTAGAATGTTTTGATTATCATGTGTAAAGCTCAAATTAACCCTCTTATATATCGTTGGCTGATTTTATCATGGTCTCAGTCTCTCATGTGAACTAATTTCGCACTTCATATGTATTCTACAGCTAGCCTGTTTTTCAATTATCACGAACAACTAACTAAAAAACTCCTTGCATACATGTGCTAATTAGCAATCATATCATGCTAGTAATAATAATGAAACACAGGCCTGCTGGATCCTATCATCATGAAAAACAAATCAATTAGCTAGTAATAATATATACTAATGAACCATATGTATATTAATTAATTACCAACTAACAATACGACTTCATGTCAGAAAATTAAGCTGAAGGTGAGGGACTAAAAATTTTCCCTATTCTGTGCATGAAATAATAACCAAGCTCTAATTAACAAGGTTGGAGGATTTCAAAAGTTCTTCTGTATAGAAAAGGAAGTTCTGGAGCCTCCAAGGAAACTCCCTCTTTTAGTTAGCACTGCAGATACAAAAGTTGCTCTCGAAGCTTTCTTTGATATTGTAGCCTTTGGAGTGAACGATATTATTCTGTGGCAGCTGCTATCCAAGCCTCCCGCGAAGCTTTTGCATGATTTCATTTTCTTCCTATAAAATCTCTCTTTCTTCTTAGGAAGATCCTCTATGCTCTCCACGCTAGCTAGAGAACTGAAAGACTGAGCCTTGCCTTGATAAAACATAGACAAGCCTCTCCTGCACATGTGATAATATATATAAACTATTAATTCAACTCACCAATTCATAACATTAATTTCCAAAGAAGCTAGGAAATTGAATACAAGTTAAAACTAACAAGGCCTGCACATCATGCAGGAAATTGCTTACTTTATAGGGAGTTGATTCATTAGCTCTGATAGTTCAAATAAAGGACCGTTTGAATGCGATGATGAAGATGAAGTTGACAAATAAGATGATGCATCCTCAGCCAATTCTGATGAAGAAGATGGCCACACAGAGTTCATTGAATCTTCTGAGATTGATCCAATGGATATCGAATCGCTGATCGCATCATCATTCACATCCTCCTTAGCAACACAATTGGTGTTCCCAGCTTCAATATTACCATCCATGATACCCTTCACGTTCATTTGTACAAGAAGAAACAAAGAATAGAAGAAAGATGAAGAAGATCTCTCGTCTACTTTATGAAACGGAATAGCCCTTCAATTCATTGAGGAGCTTATCTATATATAATCTCACAGATTTGATTGGAGCGGTTACATTTAACATAAAATACATGGGTGGTCATATTTATAGGATTGATTATCAATAATCATGAATAAGTGGATAGCATTATTGTTTTTTTAAGTTTATCGATTATAACACTCTATCCTAAATATTGTCATTGTCAGATCACGTTATATCGTGCAAACTTAATACCCTTCTCTCACTTGTAGGGGATAAGGACTAAATTTGAAGACATCCATATCTTGAGTCACCCTGTTAACTTCTTTTCATTTTTGGCGTGTGAAACTGTGGTCCCCCCATCTCGCCAACTTTGCTTCTTAAAGCCATGGCAGATGGGTATATTCCTACCTTTTAATGCATAGTTTATCACACCATCCATATATTTTCATTTTATATAACATTATTAGTAAATTTTATTCTACTGCTATATGGCCTCAGATCATATGCTTGTAATGGTCACGTTGCCCTTTTTGCTGATTTTGGTTCTCAACTTTGGTTAGGAATGGGAACATAATGGTGCACGGTGCACCCACATTTTAAATATCATACAAGTAAAAATGTTGCAGTGTATCTTCAACTTAAATATAAATAAATATAATTAATTTTATTCTTATTTGATAACATTATTTTTAAAACATCATTCATTTAATTAATTATAAGACAAAATTACAAATTTGGTTCCCAAGTTTATCTTTAGTTTCAAATTTGATCTTCAGTAATTTAATTCACGAATTTGGTCCTCCTGTCTTGTAAAATCATGCAATGTTGATCTTTCATACCATAATTAGACGTTGACCGTTAACAAATGATATTGACCGTCACGTGTCACATTCTTATTGAATAATGATTGTCACATGTCATATTCTGATTGAATGTGAACTCCATGAAAGATGAAATGCATTGTTATTTTCATTGATCAATCACAACATGACACGTGACAGTCATCATCCAACAAAAACATGACACGTGACCGTTAACATCACGGTCAACATCCAATTGTGACATGGGGAACCAACATTGCACGATTTTATAAGATAGGAGGACCAAATTGATAAATTAAATTATTGGGGGACCAAACCCAAAACTGAAGATAAATTGGGGGACCAAAAATGTAATTTTGTCTAATTATAATTCTATTTTCAATGATTATTTTATATTCATGATAACAAATTATAATAAAAATATTTTTTATTTGAGATTAGTATGTCAACTAATTTAATTTTTTAATTAGTGTGAAATTAATTATTTTTATATATATATATGAGTTGAGAGAAAGTATAAATAAGAAAAAGAAATAATTGGGTGATTAAAAATATAAATAAATAAAATTAATTGTAAATTTCAACTTCCAAATATTTATAACAGCTTAGTATTAATTAATTGGTCATGCACCGTGTGTGCCACTGCTACCTGGTAAAAAGTACTCCCGAATCCCAGCTAACAATATTGTTTTGGCTTAAAACCTTCCTCTCCATTTCTATATTATCATGTATCAACCAACATCACATCTTGTTTCTTTTTTAAAACTATATACAAATAGAAATACTTTGACCTCGGACGTGTGAACTGTTCACGATAAACCTCACTTCTTCCACTTTTTTAGTTTCAAACAATACTTTGACCTCGAATTCTGTTTCTCTTTTTTGGTAGCTCAGTCATATGCTGCTGCTTACCTGACCTCTAAAATTCCCTTTACTCAATTTTCTTAGCTAACTAACTATTCAATCCACGTGTTTTACGACCCTTAAAACTCAAGGGCTGTATTGGCATATTCGAATTGGTTGAACGTTTTCCCCATCCCTCAGGCAGTATTGTGATAATGTAATAACCTTCATAACTAATACATTAATTATTGCTGAATAAATATAGATAAATCTGACAATTGATTTTAATTACATACTTCTGTTAGACATTTGATTATTACAAAATGTTTGTTAAGAAAAACCTTTCCTATTTAGAATGAGCTGGATTGGTACGTCCAATAAAGATATGTGAGTTTGTGAGGATAAGAAGGTTGACTTGGGTACATGTATGATGTGGTGATATTTGAATGGCAATGAAACGACGACCACATGATGTTATTGTATTGGCGCTGACAAGGGCAGGTAGGCCTCACAATATCTTGTTTAATTCAAGGGAAAATAGTATGATGTTTCTTCAGAATCCTTCATCTGCCCCACCACTGATTAGATTATGACCCTTTTCTCATTTTAATCCAATCAATTTAAAAATTTCTTAATAACAGTGACAAAGTTATTTAAATTATATTTAATAAATAGTCAAATTATTAATATTATTTTAAGATTATCACTTTTTATAAATACTTATTTTATGTTTAATGAATATGTTTTATTTTTAAAAAATATTATAATTTAAAATTATGCTAATAAATTATTATATTTTATTATATATTATTAATCGGGTCAGCGTCGAATTAAATGGGTCAAACCCAAAAAGATTAGGACTAATTTTTTTTTAGTTCAGAGCTTGATTACGGACCGATCTATGAAAAATGGTCTATTTTGCCAATCCTAGTCCAGGTTACAACCTCCCACGCAAACCAGACATCAAAATCCTTACAACGTACATATACACTCACGAATTTCGCTATCGATCTTAAAGTTTTCTTCATCATTCATTATTCGTTGGTCAGAAAATACACCACTAAGCTTTATTCCCCTTCTCCTGGAAACTATGGGCTGATGGATAAGATTCACGTACTTTTTTTATTCAAAACCTGTTGCCAACCAGTACCATATATAGTGATTAAATTCCAACTGATAGCCGGTTCGACCCAAAAACTGTTCATATAATAGTTCAAGTAACATGAGATATCGATTATCTTATCAAATCAAACCGAGTGGATTGGATTTAGACTCCTTTAAAATAAACAAATTAAATGTATAAAGTAAAAGAGTATGAATGCATTTAATTACTTATTTAAGATTGATCACTGAATCAAAAAAAATTAACGGTAGATCGATACAATATTACTTTCTTATTTCACTCATTTATTCATTTGTTTCATGAAGGAGAAATAGCTGGGATAGTAAGGAAATAAATAAATGAGAAATAAAAAAAAGTATAGGTCACTAGTTATTTCTATTGTATTTCTCAGCTCTTTTTATTCTCTCACACAAACACAAGCAAATGCATGTTAAGGGCTATGGGAATAATTGTTCGCATGAAAAAATGGGTTATTTTTTAAATGAATGTATAAAATTATGAGAGATAAAAGAATAATATGATATTAATTTTATCACTTTATCGGTTGTTCTTCTAGTTTTTACTATTCTACTCCTCTGGAAAAAAAGGTGGGTGTATACATTGCAACTTATCCATGACACAAGATTCACTCTAGCAATCTCACTTCTAATGAACGATCCAAATATGCATATAGAGATTGTCTTTTCGTTCGTGAATATGGTCGATCTAGCTTCCTCAATTTAATCCATGTAATATCAAAACAACAACTTACAGGCCCACTCACTAAAAATTTGCCTTAAAACCAATTTCAGTTCTTAATTTCCAAGTTAGGAATCTAAACATTTCGAGGGGAATATTATAAGTTAGTTAGATTATGGTTGGGTTAGTCAATTAGTTGCAATTAGTCAATTGGTTCTGAGATTCTTTGGGAAATTTACATAAGCAGGTGGTGGGCGTGTTCTTTCTGTAGATAACATGAGATAATAAAGGAATTTTATATATGGTTCAGATGGAAAAGGCATTTTTTGTTGCAGTGTGTTGCTGCTGTGTCTTGGATGCATTTCCGCTGCATATTGTTGCTTTGTAGCTTTTCGGTGAATGGTTTACACATTGTAATGGATGATATATAAGGGTATAGCAATTTGTTTGGGATGGGTAATTTGTTGGGCATGTCTTTACGGTTTTATTATTAGGCCAGCAAAGAATTGTTTGCTTTGTAATGACTTTGTGATTGCTTGCACACCTTGTGCTTCAATCACCTTCTTTTTTTTTTAAAAAAAAAAAAAAAAGTAATTGTAATCAGTTTGTTAAGAATTGTTTTCTGTTGTAGCTATTATCTTCAGTTGCTCGTGTGTAAATATGCATACAGGACCACTTGGTGTGGGACTTAGGCTTTCACTTCAATAATGAAAACCTTCTATTATCTTCTTCTCCCGATCATGATATGACCAATGGTTCATATTTAAATTAGAATGTGTTTTTATTAATAAAAATAAAATAATTGTTTTTTATTTCTCGTAATAAATTATTAAAATAATTATAATTATTCTTTTATAATAAGTTAAATCAAACACATAATTTATTTTTATTAGGAAAATAACTTTGTAAAAGTTTTCTCTTTAAATATTTGGAGTTGTAGACATTTAAGGTGAGTTTAATTTAAAAGAATTAAAAATATGTGAAAATGAATTAAGATGAAAAAAGTGAAATACTTAAATTAAATTAAAATAAAATATAAATGTATGAAACTTATATTATTTTTTATCGCAAGTATTCCAAATGTATAAATTAATCAAACACTACCTTAAAGCAGAAAAGTAACTAACGAAAAGAACAAAAATGATGCTGATTGGTCCATAAATAAATAGGACTTTTGTCCTTTGTTCGAAAAAGGCTAAAGGCATAATTGAGTTTTTCACTGTGCTGTATATCATCCACCAAAGTAAACAATACCAAATGAACTATTCTGAACAGATCACCAACGACTACGAGAATAGCCATGGCCGTTTCCTGTAAAATTGTTCTTTGCCTAAAAACATAAACATGGAGAAAGAAAAGAAATGTTTTTTTTAAGAAAATAAATGTTGTCAATTAGAGAAAAATAACGACATTCTAAAATCCTAAGATATCTCAAACAAAATGGTATCATGTTAATCAGGGATTGTTTATTTTCTCTGACATCACAGCATATAGATTAGAAAATTGTATTTTGTAAATTTGACTCATACTCAATCGAACGATCATTATGCTTAGTCTAACAACAACAGTGCCGCGGGCCTAGGAGAAAGATTTTGAGGTTTTTTTTTTCGTAAATACATTTTTTCTTTTTTTTTAATCTACACTATTTTATAATTTAATTTGTAGTGTATATTATTTGAGACTTTCTTTTTTTTTTTTTAATTTAAAATATAAATATTATATTATATAATTTTTTTAATTGGTTTTAAAATTACTTATTTATTAAATTAAATTTTATAATTTTGTTTTTTAAAGAAAAAATATACAGATAAAAAAAGATAAAAAGATTAGATAAAATAATTTTTAAAACCAATTAAAAAAATATATAATATAATATTTATATTTTATAATATTTTAAATTAAAAAAATAAAAAAATAAAGAAAGTCTCAAATAATATATATTCAAAATTAAATTGTAAAGTAGTATAGATTGGAAGAAAGTAAGAGAATAAAAATGTATTTAAGAAATCAAGATTTTGATTTTTGACTGAATCATCACTAGTAATCATAGCTTAAAATAAAAATTGCGATTCCTAATCACTAGTAATCTAAATACCCTTGAATTGGGATGTTAGATAGTAGTTGATGGGTAATTTTTGTTTAGATCAGCCGTAGTTGATGGATAACACATTCTTATATATTGTGTGTAGAACTGAATACGCGAGTAAGTCTGTTCCATGAAATCCGTATTTTTAACGGGTTTATTTTTTCGAGCCCACATAGTCTGTGAGTTTAACGGAGCATTTGATAAATAAAAAATAAATAAAAAAATTATATTTTAAAATGTAAAATTTGACCCATCTTAAAAACTAATTATAAATTATTTAATAAAAAAATTATTTCTCTAAAATAATAACATGATTTACCTCTTAAGCTAACTAAAAATGATTTTAACTTTTTTTAAGATAAATGTATGTTGATGATTTCTTTTCATTCTTTTAACTTTTTTACGATATTTTTTAACTAGTTTAATAATTATGATCACAATATAAAATAATTTTATATTATCATTCACTCATAAATTTTTATTAGTATGATTTTTAAAAAAATTATTATAAAAAATAATATATTTATCATATATGATTATTTGTAATTTGATGATAATATAAAATTATTTTATATTTTTTTTCTCTTAAAATGCTGATTAATGTTTGTCTCTCTCATAAATATATATATATATATATATATATATTAAATGAGTTTAATATTTATATATAAAATAATTTTATATGATTATTTAATTATAAATTATTTTAAAAGTTGATAAAATTATTATATATAATGAATAATGATTGGGTTAAAGTGAAAGCCCAAAAACTGGAGAAATTCTCTCGAAACCAATTCACTTGTGAGACAGAGGAGAGTGAAATTTCGTGTGTAGGGGTGAAATCCGAATCAATACGTAAAACCAGTATCAGTTCATAACCATTTTAATCGTATTAAATACTATATTCTTTGATAAATGTATATTTCCAAACATCAAAGTATAAAAGTAAAATAATATAAGACTGCATAAAAAGAATTAAAAAAAAATCATAAAGAAAAGCAGAGAGAAGGAACAAACATGCGAAACTGCGGAATCGAGAAAGATGTATAAACTGAATTGAATAATAAAACTGAGGACCGGCGCTTTTTCGCTGACACCCCAAGCAGCCTTGTATTGTGTTGCAGTCACATTATTAATTTCTCTGTCGCCAGCAAAATGCAAACGCAACATATAATTCAGAATAGCTGTTCCTTTACGTATTTTATTCCATTTTGGATGAGTTTGGTAAAATTAATTTTAATTAAAAGTGATGTAATTTAAGTTTTTATGCTTTTATTATGAAATTAAATTGTGAATAAAATTTAATATAATTTTTTTTATATAATATAAAATTATTTAATTCATAATTAATTATAAATAATTAATTTTGAAATCTTTAAAATGTAAAAATTGATTTAAAATCAATTTTAAATTTAAAATTAATTCTCGTGAAATCAAGCAATTACTTAATTCGTTCTAAAATTTACCCAGAAAATCATTCTAAAGAGATAATGAAATAATGAACAAATATTAACTATTTTTAAATATTACGATTACATAAAATAAGAATAGACATCATAAAAATCATACAGATTTTAAATAATTTTTTGTAATTTTAACGTTTTACAAATTTTAAATATAATCATTTGAAACAAGGAGGAAAACAATTTAGTTATAGAGTAAATATTTTACAGATTTTATAAATAAGATAATATATCACTACGGAATTTATCATATTAAATGTCATTAAAAGAAATTTGAATATTAAAAATTAATATTTCTAAAATTATTCAATATATAAAGTATTTGAAATGATTAAAACATTATTATTATTATTATTATTAAAATTAATAATAATAAGGATAATAATGAAAGTTCGTTTGGTTTTGGAATGTACTAAAAATTATCAATTTAATTTTTTAAACTTAGCTTTTTTATTTATCTATATTGTTATCCATTTGCTCGAAATATATAAATACCTTTCCAAAAAAAAAAGTGTGAAAACATTTACCTTGAATAATTATATTCAAAAATAAGCTAAAGAAAAATGAGAATGCCCAACATATGTTAGATTCCAAAATAAAAAATATTATCAATATATTCTTCCTTAATAATTTGTAATGTACTTTTATTATGGTTTAAAAAAAATTATAATTAACTGAGAATATTTTTTACAATAAAATTATGTTAGTATAATTATGTGGAAGATAAAAAAACAAAAATTTAATGTGATATTATAAAAACATAATATTATTATTATATAAATAATACTAGTAATAACAACTATAATTAATGAAGTTGTTCCTCTCATTTATTTATTTATGAATAAAAAGAAAAGAAAAATGTGCATTAGTGGACAAAACATATAATGTCCTCCTCGCCACTCTCGAGCTCCAATCTCTAGGCAGTAGACAGAGAGAAGCAGAGAAGAGAGACAATAGCCGTCACTTTCTGAACATTGGAACGTTAGGTTAATGGGTTGGGTTCGGTGAAACACCAACCTTTCCCAAGCCAAGTTTCACTTCACAACTCCTCAACACAAGAACTAAAGTTGTAGTAGTAGCTTCACTTCACTCACAACACAGCAATGCCCACTGGCTTCTCTCTCATCTTTGCGGCATCACTTTTCCTTTTGCTTCTCGGTTCGTACCTTCCTAATCCTAACCTTATGCATCTCTTTTTTCATTCCTACTCTGCTTCAAACAATGTCGGTTCTTCTATGTTTTTCCTTTAAATCAAATATACTAATTGATAACTCACTCTATTTCTGATATTTAACCGGTACTATTAGAAACTAGGTTTATGATTATGCATGCAGTTGGTGGAACTACCTACTTTCTTTACAAACCAACAACCATTGATTGTACTTGAGGGATGATGGAAAATGCTTGTTATTATAGAAATCTGTTTTAATTGACTTCTTCTTCAAAACCCTACTACCTTTCAACCGAGCTTGCGCTTCTTTTCAATCCGTGATACAGCTCATGTGTAAAGATCACTTGTTACCTCATAGTTTGCTTTATGTGACATCTTACCCCACATTGTGTTGTCTCGATTATAAAAAGACAAAACTTAGATACAGTTCCTTATGTCTTTTTTGTGATGCTCTCCTATTAGAGTTCAAGTTTCACCTCTCCATACCATTGATCTTTAATGCAAACCCTTATTATATACATTATGGGGGTTGAAACTCCAGTTCTGATCGGAGAACAATGCCAAAATACACATGGAACTGCATCTAAGTTTTGTCCTTGAAACAATGTAATGAGTAATGACCGAGTGTTTGGACTTGCAGATTGTTGCTCTGGGAGTTTTGTTGGGGTCTGCTATGGAAGAAGTGCTGATGACCTCCCTACACCTGACAAGGTGGCACAGTTGGTTCAACTTCATAAAATCAAATATGTCAGGATTTATGATTCTAATATACAGGTTCTGAAGGCCTTTGCAAACACTGGAATTGAGCTTATGATTGGGGTTCCAAATTCGGACTTGCTTTCATTCTCTCAGTTCCAATCTAATGCAGACTCTTGGCTGAAAAACAGCGTGCTTCCTTACTATCCGGCTACAAAGATCGCATACATCACTGTCGGCGCCGAAGTCACTGAGAGTCCTAACAATGCATCTTCATTTGTAGTGCCTGCCATGACCAATGTGCTTACAGCACTCAAGAAACTTGGGCTGCACAAAAAGATTAAAGTTTCCAGCACCCATTCCCTTGGGGTTTTGTCGCGATCCTTCCCGCCTTCTGCTGGGGCTTTCAATAGCAGCCATGCACATTTCCTGAAGCCAATGCTAGAATTTCTTGCTGAAAATCAGTCACCTTTTATGATTGATATATATCCTTATTATGCCTACCGTGATTCCCGGAGTAAAGTGTCTTTAGACTATGCCCTGTTTGATGCATCCTCTGAAGTAATTGATCCAAACACAGGCTTGCTGTACACAAACATGTTTGATGCCCAGATTGATGCTATTTACTTTGCACTGATGGCCTTGAACTTCAGAACAATTAAGGTCATGGTCACTGAGACAGGTTGGCCTTCCAAAGGGTCTCCTAAGGAGACTGCTGCAACTCCTGATAATGCACAAACATATAATACTAATCTGATAAGGCATGTTATCAACAACACTGGTACTCCTGCAAAGCCTGGAGAGGAGCTAGATGTTTATATTTTCTCGTTGTTCAATGAAAATAGGAAGCCTGGTTTGGAATCTGAGAGAAACTGGGGATTATTTTATCCCGACCAGACAAGTGTTTATAGCCTAGATTTCACTGGACGGGGTGCAGTTGATATGACCACTGAGGCAAATATAACCAAGTCAAATGGAACCACATGGTGCATTGCTTCGAGTAAGGCCTCACAAATTGACTTGCAGAATGCCATAGATTGGGCCTGTGGTCCTGGCAACGTGGACTGTACAGCTATCCAGCCTAGCCAGCCTTGTTTTGAGCCAGATAACCTAGCTTCACATGCATCTTTTGCGTTTAATAGCTATTACCAGCAAAATGGGGCTTCTGATGTTGCGTGCAGTTTTGGAGGAACAGGTGTAAAAGTTGATAAGGATCCAAGTATGTTCATCACAACTCATCCCCAATACTGCATTTTATTTTGATTGTTTTTGTCATGTGCTGTATTTCCCAGAAACTATTGCATACACATGCTACATATGATTTGAAGAAAGCTAGTCAAAATGCTATTCATTTTAGTTGAAGAAAGTATTAATTTGTAGAGGGGCGTGTTTTATATGGGAGTGTTGTTTGATATCTGTCAAACAGGCTGTCATCATTGTTGTTGGTTGCATTATCAATGTTTCTGAAGGTCGTTTTATTTAATTGTCTATTTCTTTTTCTTGTCTGTTCTTAACAAAGTGTTACCATAGTCTGATAAACTAATTTGTCAATTCTGCAGGCTATGACAAGTGCATCTACATGAGAGCTGGGTAAGTTCAATATACGACATGATATTTAATTTGTTCCTTTTTATTTGGATGACGTTAAATTATACAAATTCAATTTAGGACCTGATATGACATTTGGGTTTTTCTTCCATTTTGCTTTTGCAGAAGTAATAAAACTGTGACAAGCAATACAACAGCAATGTCCACTTCATCCTCTTCACTGAATGGAAATTCTTCGTCAATTTTTACTTTTCTTCTTGTAACTTGTCTCTTTGCTCTAATGCATATTCAACGATACTGACAAGATTGATTGTTGAAATTGCAGCATGATTTTGCTTTGTTGACAAGTATGCTGCGTTTGAAATGCATGGGGAAGGTAATGATTTAGTGGAGAGCTTTCATATGCTCTATGCTATGCATCAGAAAAGTGTAAACTCCGTTGCTGTTATATAAGAATTGTTTTTTCCACTGCATTAGAGCAATGATAGGCCAAAACTCTGTGGTACTAGTTTTGTGTGTCAAGTGATAAAAGAAAACAGCATGCAAAGATAATTGGACTTGTCATCGATAATTTATTTAACTATGCATGTGTTGCTGCACCTTATTGTCTCGTATTGTAACTTTGAAATATAAAAACTACTTTGTTCTTGAGATTATCTCGAGTCTTGGATAATTCCTAATATCACCAAGCAAGTAGATTAAAAAATTCTTGTGAATCGGTATCCCCTCCTCCTAATTTTTTTGTAACCAAAACTTATGAATCACCACATTCGTTAATTTAATTGACTAGTATGATTTTAAAAGCATATATTTATACTTATAACTACTTAGTCATTTTCTAATAGTGTTTCCTGATCTCAGTGGTTGGATTGTCAATAGGATGGCTCACCCTATTCTACCTTAACCTACGTGTAGAAAGATAGTCGTATCATCTAAATTGCATCTATTCAAGATAATACCAAACACATTTGTAAAAAAAAAAAAATGCATGCGCTTAAGTGTCAAGTTCAGAAAATAGAGTTGGACAAACAAAGTTGCAGCCCACTAGGGAATAAGGTTGGTAAGGGTAAAGTTCAAGTCTATTTAAAGGGACAAACAAAAGTTCAAGAAACAAATTTATATTTCAGAAGAATGTAGATTCAATTTTTGTTGTCAATTTGAAGACACGTTAGTAGATAATTTATAAGTACCTTTGGATTTTTCTTTGAGTCTTCAAGGAAGCTCCCACAATTAAACTCACCTAAACTTTCATATTTTAGAAAAATAAAAAAGTCTGTTTAAAGGTTCCACGGATTTGGTCTACAATCTTAATCACGTAAATATGAATGAATAAAAACATTTCAAAAAATATTTAACTGGTTTTAAAAAATTAAATTAGGCTGGCCAATACAAGCTAACCCACAAATCAAGTATTTTGATTTTCTTAATTTTAGTAGTTATATGAAGCGATTTATTTTGCCATGGTCGGCAGGTTTATACACACTCGTTGAATACAAGTTCATTTAAATGTAAACCTGTAGCGGGCTTAAGTAAACTGGGTCAAGCCAGTCTACATGTTTAACTTTAATGGGAAGACAATTTTTATTTTTATTTTTATTTTTTTAAAAATTCAAATAAAAATGTATATTTAGGAAAACAAACAATAAAATATAAGAAAATTAAGTTTTTGATATTTATTAATTTAGTTCTTTAATTTTAAAAAAATATTAATTTTAATAAATATTTATTAAAAAAATCAATCTACCTTTCCTTTCCCTCCAAAATTCAACTCACAAAACACATTTAAACAAGACATTGCATCGTTTGTGTCAATAGTCTTAACAACAAAACTAGATTTTAAAATGGAACACTACCAAGTATTTA
The DNA here is from genome assembly GCF_000004515.6 of Glycine max. Classification (NCBI taxonomy): domain Eukaryota; kingdom Viridiplantae; phylum Streptophyta; class Magnoliopsida; order Fabales; family Fabaceae; genus Glycine; species Glycine max. The sequence goes on along the minus strand of NC_038244.2, from coordinate 2,601,995 downwards.
AAATGGTTACTATGCTTTCTTTTTTTCGCTTAAAAAACAAGGTCATATCCAAGCCAAATTCCTCAACAACTTCAATAAGAATTGCCAATGCACAAACTCGTATTTAGGAACAAACCACGTAAGAATCCACTACACTTTCTTCTTACCTATACCAAAACCTCTAGCACAAAACAGATCACAATTCTCAGTATTGCACTTACTAGAGGTATGGAACAAGTTCCCTTGGATAAGTTTTAATGATAACAGCGATTCGGACATGATACAGGAAAATATTACTGATAACCTTACATACATGATCTCTACGTAGAACAATGTAGTTAATAACTTCGTTAACTAAAATAAAATTATTTGCATTCAGAGAAAAAGTAAAAGGAGTTAGGAGTACGGAGATATAAATATGAAGGATATCATCTGCCAGATAGATAAGAATCTGAAGAATTCTGATAAATGTGAGAAACATAATACCATAACATTAAAATTTTAAATCACTAATGTATACAGGGACCCCGCAAAAAAAAGTACAACGATAGAGAGTTATAGTCATAATTTCTCAAGCACCAAAACACTTTTTCTTGGCAACACGCACATGCCGTGACTTTTGATACCCACCCAACAATATTATTACACTGCAATCAAAGCATTACAGTCGAGGTCGATGCAAAAACTCGTACAGAAGCCAATGAAATATGCACGATAGCAAGACATAAATAGAGGATTAGAGACCCTGTTCAATGAGATAATCACCAAGCCTTTCCACTACCATGTTGCACTGACCCGGAGCCATTGGTTCGTCATAAATGCCAATGATCAAGGCCGCACCGGTCTTCTTCACAGTAACACCACCAGGACCCTAAATGATGGGGATAATTAAACACTGATATTACTTCTATAATGGCCAAGATATGCACTGAGAAGATATTTGCACTAACATGATCATCTTTCACTATTGAATAAAAAAAATTGAAAAAAAAAAGTTACTAAAAATTAAAATTGAAGGTAATGATTTTGCATCAGACGATTCCGGTACACAGTATTTAATTGTTGAGAGAATGCATATAATAATTACTCTGCACAGAGGTGTCTATGCACATAGGCATTTGATCGATATTGAAATGCAATTCTCAAACACATGGATGGATTCCGAAAATGAATTTTACATCAGATGGATTCCGAAAATGTGCAAAGGTTTAGAAAAGAGAGATATTTTGCTTATAAAATAATATGCAAGATACGGTTGCATAACTAAATTAGTGTATGTAAGTTCAATCCATGCTCATGTTACCCGAAAAAAAGAAAGAAATTTTGACTACATTATGGTGGTGAGAATTCACAATTATAAGGTTCCAAGTCAGTCTAGAGTTTATTGCAGGATTCTAATTCTATGAATCTATATATTGTAAAAAGAATAGAAAATGCATATCTTGTTGCAAGAGTCTAATTCTACGTATTACAAATGATAAGATAGAGAGTAGTAGTTACCTTCTTGCCTCGAATGACGGCACCAGGCTCGCCCTGGATGACCATGTATTTGGTGGCAGCGAGAAACAATCCAGTTGGAGCAAGTGATCCAGGCTCGTTAAAGTCATTCATGATAGCAGTTATTTCCTCAGCTTTGAACTACACCAAAATCAAACATAGTTGCACAGTATATAATCAACACTCTCAGGGATCGGCGAATCTAGAAGCGTTACCTGAGGGAAGTTGGCGCTCTGAGCCCAAACGCTGCCGTCGTGGCCGATAATAGCGGCGTGAGTGAGGTGGTTACCTTCGATTTCACACAGCAGGTGATCATCCACGTACGCTTGCCACGACATGATTCAGATTTTCTGATCGGAAAATCAACTGCTTCTCAGCTGCGTTCATATTACGCAACTATCTCTGCCTATAAATCCCTGTACACTGTACAGGAATCTCCTTTTCATTGTCCTATTTTCGCTCATTAAATACAAAAATGTGACATTATTAATTTAAACAACATTTCTTGCAAAAAATTACTTTTTCTTTATAATTTTAAATATTTATATTTTACCAAAAATGGAAATAAGTAATATAAAATTCACCAAAAAATAAACCGTGTAATCTCAAAACAATAATTTAAAGAAAAAGCTTAGTAGTGGCCACTGGCCAGCAATGGAATTGCCACTGTTGTGGCAGAGCATAACAAAAGAAACATGATAGGCGGTGAATGTAAAAAAATAAGAAAATGTTAAGTTTCTGAAATAATAATTGAAGAAACATATGGAAAAATTAACAATCGAAACGAAAAAAAAATGCGAAATAATATTTAAGAAACATTAAAAATTATTCAAAGATTAAATTAATCAGTAAGTTCTGAATTATTTGAGAATTTTTAATTTGATCTTTAAATTATAAAAAAAATATATAATTAGGTTCTTCATCTTATAATTTTTTTATAAAAAAAATTAAATAATCATTTTTAAACTAATTCAAAGGATTTGATTATAAAAAACAATACAAGAGCAAGGCTCAATTATATAAATTTAGGAACCTATTTAAAAAAATCAAATTATTTGAGATGTGCTGATTACATTAATCTTATTAAAATAAACTATTTTTCTTAATAATTTTATTTAAGTTAAATAATATTTTAGTGAATAAAATATTTTTTCATGTAAGTTAAAAGTATTGGCAATAAAGTTCACATTAATCGAATCGAGACTCAAATGTGTTTGACAGTTTCAAAGTTAAAAAAGAAAAGGTTATCATTTTCTTTCCTTAAAAGGTTCAATGTCGCTTCACTTCCAATATTTTTTGTCTTTTCTCTTTACGGTTCCTTCCTTTTTCAAATAGCGACGTTCTATTATTTGCTGCCAGTAATTATCACTATCATTTACCGCGTTTGTACAATAATTTTTGGGTTTAAACCACACGATTTTTCTAACGAAAACAATCTTATTTCAACTAAATAAGAGGTCAATGTACAACAGATATATATATTTGAATGTATAATATTACATTTAACTTTGGTTAAATTAAAACAAGTTTATGTTAGATTATCCACGCGCTCCATGATATATTTGTATTATAATTCTAAGGCATAATTCCATTAAAAAAATTCCAAGGTGACTAAAGATTCATAAACACGAATACAAATATTCATACCTTAAGATTTTTATTTTAAGAGCGTTTAGTAGAGGAATTTTTTTTTTCATATTCAGGAATTGATTTTTGGGATTCATAAATTCTGAAAATTATAATTCTAAAAATGACTAAAATTTATTTGGTTGATCATAAATATATATTTTTACTGAAAATCATTAATATTCTTGAAAATGTTTCCATGTTTGCTTCCAATATATACACGTCAAATTTCATACAAAATAATTATAATTATATGTAAAATCATTACTCACATTAATAATTTCTTAAAACATAAAATATCTCTCCAACATGTCATCTATAATTGAAACTACAATAAATTTTTTAACAAATTTTATTTCAATATATACTAACATATAGTCCATAAGAAATTCATCCTTCTTTTTGTTGCAGAGTGTAGTATTGATTTATAGCTCAAAAGGATATATATATATATATATATATATATATATATATATATATATATATATATATATGCTGTAGAAACAAAATTGTAAGAATAAATGTTATTATTCTATATAAAAGAAGATAAACATGTGATTGTCTAGTTTTTGTCAACCGATGACATAAACCAGAAATAATTTCCAATTGTATTGTTTTGCTTTGAACCTTGATGATTAATTATGATAATGATTCCCCTTAACAGAAAGATTGTTGTTTACATTCTGTTTATTTAGAAAACTATTTATACTTGGGGGGCTTATTACTTATCATCTTATTATTTCTGATTAAAATTGCTTTTTATTTTTCAATTTCAATTCGAATGCTTCTCTCCATCAATTCCCATTATCTAATACTAGTAGTAGGAGGTTCGAGGGCTTTGGAAGGGGAGACCACTTTAGGATCTTGCAAGCAATAAGTATTGTCTCTCTTGACTTTAATGATTGAGCTGTTAAGCCCACCTGACTCACTTAACTCTACCCGTGTGTGGAATAAAAGAACGATATATTTATTTCCTCTGAATTACAGCTATTCAATATCAAACACATTTTAGTTACAAAAAATGTATGTACTATATACGCTAAGGTACATTTATTAAATAAATTGTCAACCCACCCAAACAGCAAGCATAGGGCGGGTAAAGTTTTGACCCGTTTAACTGCGGGACTACCCGAAACCTAATAACATGACAAATTAAATAAATCATTTTAAAAAGTTTTAACTAAATAATTTTTGGAGAAAAAGGGTCATTGTTCGCTGCAAACTCTCCACATGGACCACCTCAACTAAGAAAGTCCCAACCCGAACAAGCTTGGATTCGGGAACATCCATCGCTTTCTTTTCTTCATATGCCATAACGTCGAGCACAAAACAGACCACAATCCTCCACATTGCAATTTCCAAAGGTTTGAACAAGTTCACTTGGTTATCATCTTCAAGCAATAATGATAATAGAGATTCCCACACCTTACATACATGATCTGCCATGCAGTACAATGAATGAATGACGGTGTCTGAATGTCTAAGAGCATCTTTTTGGAAGATGTTAAGATGAGATCTTGAGTTCAAGATTTGATCTCGTATCTTTTACTAAAGAGAGACATGGGATCATAGAGGATGAGGTCTTAACAGATTTTTTACCGTCTCTCTTCCTAACAGATTCTGAGGAAAGGAATAGAAATGAAAAAGGAAGAAGAGAATGAACTCCAAAATCCACATCAAACAATAAACAACAACAGCAACATATCACAGTTGAAAAACAAGAAAGTAAATAAATCCAATTACAAAATAATAAATACAAGAACAAATAAAAATGGAATCTTGTGAACATTGAGGTTCGTGGAGGGCATTGTGGAGCACAGCAGAGGTGGAGTGTGGTGGTGCCGCACGCTGCAGAGGAGGAGATTGGTGGCGCTGTGTGCCGTGCAGAGGTGGAGGTTGAGGGAGGGAAAGGGAAGGGCGGAGAGAAAATGGATTCTTGAAGAATATTATACACAATGATAACATTGATGTTAATTATGATCATGTAGATCAAGAAATTTTGTTTATGCATGTTATAATATTAACTACTTAATTTTAATTTTAATATTAGTTATTTAATAATTAAAATATTTATAAATAATTACTTAAATTTAATTTAAAAATAATTGATAAAATATATTTAAGTGAAATTTATTATAAAATCCACAAAAAGTGACTCATTTAAATCTACCATTAGAAGGAAAAAATTAATTCAAATATGATCTTATAAGACCAACCAAAAAGTAATTTAAGATATTAAAATGAAATCCATCATTAAAAATGCTCTAATAAGTCAAACCAAGTTTGATTGTTGAAGGATTTCTAACGGCGGTTTCTTAAAGCAAAAGAATTTTGTTTTCACCAAACCCAAAGTGGGTGTTTGGATCCCAAACACGTAGATTCAGTATGTGAAAATCTGATGCAGTAACTTCAGCCTTAACGTGAGAATAAGGCCTGATTTTTACAGGCTAGACGCTCAACCAAACACACTATTATAAAAGAGCTTTAATGCATAAGTTTAACTGAGAAAATTATTTGCATCGGGGAAAAAGGGGGGCCGGAAGGAATACGGAAGTATAAATATGAAGGCTTTCTGCCAGATAGAATAAGCAAACTTTTGATAAATATGCCAACCATTATAACATAGCATTAAAATTTTAAAACCACTGTAATGTATACAGGTACCCCACTAAAAAAGTACAAAGATAGAGATTATAGTCATCATTTCTCAAGCATCAAACACTTTCTTCACTACACGCAGATCCCGTGACTTTTCATACTCACAAGATTATTACACTGCAATCAAAGCATTCCAGTCCAGGTCGATGCAAAAACTTGTACAGAAGCCAATGAAATATGCACGATAACAAGACATAAAGCAAAGATTAGAGACCCTGATCAATGAGATAATCGCCAAGCCTTTCAACTACCATGTTGCATTGACCTGGAGTCATTGGTTCATCATAAATGCCAATGATCAAGGCCGCACCGGTCTTCTTCACAGTAACACCACCAGGACCCTGGATAATAAAGATAAAGACTGATATTACAACCATAATGGTCAAAATATGCACTTAGATACTGTGCAAGAAACACAACTGTTATATGTTCAGCTTTACCATTGAATCAAAGAATTTGAAAGGAATTATTAATTAAGATTAAAATTGAAGGTAACAATTTACCCAAGACAACCCCGGTATTTAATTGTTGAGACTTGAGAAGATGCATACAATAATTACTCTGCACAAAGGTGTCGTCTATGTATATTTGCATTTGCTACGCAATCCACAAACACATGGATGATGGATGGATTCCAAAATGTGCAAAGGTGCATAATTAAATTACTGCAGTATACCTGCAATCTCCACCCCAAGTTCATGTTGCCCTTGACATCAACCCCAAAAAAAGGGCTGTAATTTTTTTCAATAGATTGTAGCACAGACAATGCTTTATTGCGTGATTCTAAAACTAATAATAATTTGAAATGCATATCTTCACAGATACTGTATCATCACATGAGTATATCAGTTAGTAATATCACATATTTGGATTCACATTGATGATCCAATATGACATTCAAATACCAACTTTCGTAGTTTTAGATAAATGTTCACATGTTTAGTTCCATGTTGAGTTATTGATTTTGGATTCAGAACCAGTTTGCATTAGATCAAAAAATTTATACTGAGTTTTACTACTGAATAAAATCATCCAAATATATATCATATCATTTCAGAATCAACTATGCAAATGCCCACCAAAACACACGTACTATGACACACAACACTACACAATCTGCAAATCCATGATCAGAATTCAAGCAAAGATCAGAAACAGTGGTTACCTTCTTCCCTCGAATGACAGCACCAGGCTCACCCTGGATGACCATGTATTTGGTGCCACCGATATACAATCCAGTTGGAGCAAGTGATCCAGGCTCATTAAAGTCATTATTGATGGCAGTTATTTCCTCAGGTTTGAACTGAATAAAAATCAATACATTAGAACAGATCAAGAAAAACAAAAAACAGATCCGTTACCATTGTTGCTGGCAAGTGGCAAGTACATAATCATAATCATCACAACTAATAATCTGCTTTTGTTGTTAATTAGTTAATTGTTAATTATCGGAGAAGATGAAGATGCAGTGAACTTCCATTGCTGATTGAGAAACAAGCCACAAGTTGAGAACTATTGTGCATGTTGAATATCCATAACAAGTGAGCATAGATCGGCGAATCTAGAAGCTTCCCTAAGGAAATAACAATAAATCGCGATCCGATTGGGAAAAAAGAGTTAAAGGAAAATGGAAAGCTTACCTGAGGGAAGTTGGTGCTCTGAGCCCAAACGCTTCCGTCTTGGCCGATGATAGCGGCGTGAGTGAGGTGGTTACCTTCGATTTCACACAGTAGGTGATCATCCACATACGCTTGCCACGACATAACTGAGAATTTGAGAGTGTTTGGCTACGAAGAAAATGGGTGAGGATTTTCTTTTCTTGGCTGCGTTGATTCCACGGAGCTATATGCCCCTATATAAATCGGTGTAACCGCGTTGAAATTACGCAAAGGCCCTCTACATTACCCTATTTTCGCTGTTCCTGGCTGGCAGATAAGAAAAGAGAGAAAATAAATAAATAAAGATATGATTTTATAACTTTTATCATTATTTAAAAAAAAAAAAAGTACTAATAAATATGCGATTTGGAATGAGAAAGAAAAAGAAAAAGGTGTGAGGTCATTGAAGGGTAAACTTTCTCCTTTTCCTTTTTGAAATAGCGACGTGCTAATTCTAATATTTATCTCCTATGATTTGTCGTGTTTGGCGTAAAACACATAAACTCCAATCAAAATATATCCATACGTTAAGATTTTCACTTTTATGTGTGCTTCGGATTAAATTTGAAGAGTTGTAATTGTTTTGACATAGTGTTTGACTTTGAATGGAAATTTTACACAAAAGGACCCGGCAACTACTAAAATCCTAAAACAATTAATTATTTTAACTGCTTTTTGACATGATGTATTATTACATAAAATGTGTTTAGATAAATTTTTAAATATTTTACGGTGTAATTACTTATTTGTGGAAGTTATTCTTTTCTTTATGGAAGTTTTTTTATTTTTTACCTTCGAATGGAAGTATTAAAACTATTTTAAATTTTCTTCTAAAAACTTTTAAATTACTAAAAAAATAACTTAGTTAAAAGAACTTTAACAAAAAAAAACTCATTCATATGAGAAATATGAAAAAAAAAATGAGATTTCAATTAATAATTAATTGTGAGCAATTAAATCATTTGAAGAATTAGTTAATTCAAAATCTTTGAGATTTATATGTATTTTCTTACGAATATCTATCACAATCCAAAAAAAAAAAAAGGAAACACCGCTTTTAGAAATCTAAAAATTAGTTTTTTATAAGACGTCTATAAATTAGTTGAGCTTTACTGAAAAAAAAAACATCTTTTAACAATTAAAGTGGGATGATTTCATTATTTCTTTTGATTTTAGGAGAATATTTTAAAATATATGTATAGAAATATTAAAGAGAAAACTGAATGGTATATCAACTCTTTAATTTTTAAATAATAAAAGTTATAGAAAATATAGTACAAAAATGGTTCACCAAAAAAATATATAGTAAAAATATTGCTGCGTGTCATCTAAAATAAGAGCAACTTATAGGGGGAAATAGAGTTCCTCAGTATTTCTTTAAAGAGAAAATAGAATAAAAAACAGGAAAAAAAAAAACATAAAAAAGGTTTTAAAATTTTAAGTTTTTATTTTATTTTCCCGTCAATCAAATTAAAAACAACTTAATGCAAATATATGTCTTCTTTTAATCAATTCATATATTCCATAAAAGCTCATAAATTATCTTACATTTTTATTTTTCTCTCTCTCTTTCTCATGCTTTTTCTCTTTCATTTTGTAACTCTTTTTACTTCTTTTTGAGCTAGTAAATCTAGAGAAAGGGAAGAGAGGGATGAAAAAAAAAGAGCCTAAATTAGATATTCCAGCATTCTTTTAGTTTCTTTTTTATTTATACAAACGTTTGGTCCCTCTTTTTATTTTTTTTAAGTTACATTTGATCCCTCTTTAAGAAGGAACGAATCATATATATATATATATATATATATATATATATATATATATATATATATATATATATATATATATATATATATATATATATATATATAAAAGAGAAGAAGAAAATTAAAATTTCCTTCCACATTTTTTTTTACTTTGCTTCCAAATTGTAAAGGTAGGTGAAAATATTTTATAAAATTAAAATACCAAAATGTCCTTGTAATTTTTTATCAAGGATATTTCTGTAATTTTATGTACATAATTTCCTCCTTATTCCCAATTTGATTAACAAAAAGAAATAAAAAGTTTAAACTTTCATTCCTTTCATTTTCTTTTATACCAAATAACTTATGAGTTTAATGATTATGATAATTTTATACTATAATTTAATTATAAATTATTATTGATATTATTTTTAAAGTAATTATATAAAGCTGTTTTATACTCTCATTATACAACCTACTTTTTCTTACCTTAAAAAATCAACATATTTTTTACTCTTTTTCTTTTATTTCACTCTCTTATATGAATCAAATATATATATCTTTATTTATGTGAATCACACCTAAAAAAATATATCTAATGTTATATATCACAAACGAAAAAAAAATGCCTCCTTTTGATAATTGATATCAAGATTTGTTTGTTAAGGTATACAGAAAATAGGGGTAAAAAACAAAATTTTGATATTTAAGTTGAATATAAAGTAAAAGAAAGAAAAAATTGAATTTTATTTCTAAAAGTCATTTGTCCCTTTTGTTATCTAAGTTTTTTCCCTCTCTACTTTCATTTGAACCAAACATATCATAAAAAAAATTAATCTACCAAGAAATAAAAAAAAAGCACCCTAATCCGATTTTCTAAGATAATTTGCAAACTAATTTTTATATTCATTCCATATTCTATCTTGTTTTTAGAGAGAGACGGTTGGTTCTAATTGTAAATTTTAGGTTATCTATTTATTTTAGTAATACATTCTTTTATTATGGTCCTTATAAATAGTTTTTTTTAAAGAAATTATAAAATTTCTTTTTAGATTATTATATTTTTTTATTGAGTAAAGTTCTTGTAATAAAGATGTCCATATTTAGCTTCCAAATAATTCAAGCAAATTTATCTCCTGTGTATGGACGAATCTATAAAGATATTAAAGGGAAGTCAATTCATTTCTCGCTCACAATTATTTAATAAATAATAATTTTTATAAAAATAATTACTATTAATTTTATAAATAAAATTAGAAATATGAACCACTACCAAAAATAAATAAATTAAGCAAACATTCTATATATAAAGGGTCTTCACTCCCGAGGAGGGGACCTACCCTTGGCCCCCTAGAGTCACTACTCTTATGATGCTTGTTCAAAACTAATTAAATAATGTTTGAAACCAAGGTGGCACAAGCTATGACTGAGGAAATTTGAAGCCGGGGGAGGAAGACAACAAGTTAGTCACTCATTTCCTCATCCCAATAAAAATAAGTACTTCTAGCAACATAGAAAAACAATTTTAGCATTTTGTTAACAATTTGTTGTTCTGATTTTCTTTCCCCATATGTTGTATGCATATGTTATTTTACCACCAACTTAAGAAGTAAGAAAAGGCAAATATTTTAAGAAAGAGCCGGATGAGTATTTAAAGGCATAAAGGGAAATGAAACTTAATCCAAACAACAACAAACAATTGCTTAATTCTCGTATGGTTATTGTCTGCAACAACTCCCAATTTAGGGTTGATATAAAGTAGATACAATTAAAAAATATGAAAATAACAAAAGTATAGTATCCAAGAAACAAAAATGTTCCAAACATGATATATAAATCTAGCTAGGTCTAAAGACCTTGTTCAATGAGGTAATCTCCCAACCTCTCAACAACCATGTTGCATTGTCCAGGAGTCACAGGTTCCTCATAAATACCAAAAACTAAAGCTTGACCAGTTTTCTTTATGGTGATGCCTCCAGATCCCTACCAAAACAAACCAAAGATATTAGTTCCCTTAAACTTCAAAAATAATCCAAACTAAACATAAAATTCTACTCATCCAAATCAACTGTAACATAAATGTATAAAAAAGATTTAAGTCCTTTAAAGTGAGCAAGCGAGTAAAGTAAGAAAATTAGGGTATATAACTTTTTATTTTAAAAACGACTAGTTTTACAAGTTATTTTATTTTGTATTAAGGAGTAGTGTGCACCTTACAATCATACTTTACACATTTGTTAAAAAAAGGACACATTTATGTAAACAAATTATATTTATGGTGTTCAATACATAAATTTATTTTGGAGTCTTGGAAGTACATTTGAAACCTTGAGTATAGGTAGAAGTAAAGAAAAAAAACACATTAAATTTTTGCACATGAAAGTCCAATTATCAATAAAACGTACAATCATATATTAAAATATTTATAAAAACTCAGAGATAACAAGAAAATTACAAGTGTAAGATGGCATGACGTGATACCTTCTTTCCACGAATGACAGCTCCTGACTCTCCTTGGATGACCATGTATTTGGTTCCTGCAAGGTGCAAACCTGTAGGAGCAAGATAACCCGGTTCATCGAAATCTTTCATGATATCAGTGATTTCTTGAGATTTAATCTGCAGAAGAAGCAATAGATGAAAATGTTGTCGCAAGATAAAAAATAATGTTATATATATCAAAGAAGAGTAATGTTTGATTCACTTCATTTTGCTTTTTATTATATCCTATGTTACATGTAATATAGGGTAAAAGGAGAAGGAAATAAAAGGTTTTCTTACAATGGTTATTAAAAGAAGTATAATAATCAAGAATATGTAAAAAAAATCATCACACGTCAAATAAAAAGAAAGAAGAATGACAATAGAATACTTTTTAATACATTCTTTTAACATACAATTGAAATTTATTGAGACTCACAATAATATGAAGAAAAATTACTAAATAAGAGGTGAAAATTATGTCAATTTATGAGCATCAATTTTTTTAAACTAATAAGAGGTGATTGCAACTTGCAAGTAGTAACTGTTAGATAAAAATAAAGCTAGAAGATACAACTAATAGCTTTTACTGAGATGAAAAAATTCACATCAAATTTGTCTCTAGACAAGGTTGGATATAATTATAGGCAGATCTACGAATGGATCCTGGTAGAATGAGCAAATAAAATGAAATGAAAAGTTATTACCTGAGGAAAAGAAGAGCTTTGAGCCCAAACAGAGCCATCATGGCCGATGATGGCAGCATCGGAGAGATGGTGGCCTGTGCCATCAATATCACACATCAAATGATCATCAACATAAGTTTGCCACGACATCTTGTTCTGTGTTTCTTCTTCTTAATTGTGGTGCTAGTATTGTGTTGTGTTGTGTTGTGATGCGTTTTGTATTTATCAACTTCAAATTTAGTTTTAAATAAGGGTTGGATCATGGATGAAGGGTGATGCCTCGCTTTACCATTTCTTTACCTCCATTCAAGTCTTGCCACCCATTCACATTCTCCTTCATTCTAGGATCTAACTCTCTCTATTTTCGTATTCCTATTCCTTTATGTCCACAAATAGATTAGAGATAGTTAATTCATCAACTGAATTACTCATCATCATTATTATTATTATTTAAAGTAAATTAATATGTTCATAAATAATTAAAAGAATAAAATGCTACGAAGTTTATATTATGCCATGCAAAACAAATATTAAGATATGTGAATTTAATGTAGTGGTTCAAGTTATATTTCATTTGGACACGAGTTGTGATATTTATTTGTTTTTAATATGATGTTCCAATACCTTAAGTTAAGTATTTAAATGTTTTAAGTATTTCATATGAAAAGAGAAGTAAGCTTAAATGATTTTAATTTTATTTAAAGAATTAAACAAAGACAAATATAAACAAATAAAAAATAAACAATGTAAATAGATGTCTTGATTTTTATTGGTAAGAAGAAAGAGAATAAAGACGATGAACTTCAATATTTTATGTGATAAGATCTTATGTTAATATTAAGAAATAAGAATGTAAAATGGGTCAACCCAATCCAACCTCTCAGTAATCCACCAGAAAACGGGTTGTGTTGAACTTATATTAAAAACTCATTAATAAATTATAAGATTTTTATTTAGATTTAAGGTAATGCATAGTATAACTGTTTTAAATTATTTTTAAATTATATTTTAAAGCATATTTTTAATCTTAATTTTGATGACTCAAGTCGGCCCAACGATTAATTTAGTCACAAGCGACCTGGGCACGAATCCAAAATTTAATCAAATTAAACTTATCAAACGGGTTATAGTTAATATAAACAACCTGTCATATAAAGTCTCTTTTTTTTTTTTACCAATGACACATAAAGTCATAAACACTGATCCTATCACAAGTCCAGAGTTATGGCCCTAAATCACAGAAAGTGACTCACTGAAGACATTCATATCCCAATTTTAATAAAGAAAAGAAGCCTAACAAAATTTGGATATAGTTGAAACTTTTTTAAATAAAAAATACATGAAAATTCTATTAATTTAAACAAATGTAAAGTGCAAGTAAGAAGAGAGAAACCCCGTCAAAATTTTGAATATGCACCATTATGCTATCTGATCAAACTTTGCTTCATTTTTTAGCACTTGCACAGGGGCATGGATTCAGGAGTATTAAGAGTTTGAGGTGAAAACTGAAAACTACAGGGACTAGCTTTAATACCGAATACGAAAAAGTGTACATATCTAGAAAGAGAGGACAAAGTAATGAATTCAGAATCAACATTCGGCAATTAATTCATTGAAAACTATAAGGCTGTTCTCAAAAACAAAGTTCGATTTTCAAGGAACTGTCCAGCTTCATTTGTCAGTGGTGTCATGTCTATAACCAATAAGTGAAGATGAAACAGCTGATCAGGTAATTGCATCTATCCACCAAGTCGATAGGATCTTCCCCTGAAAGCAACTCCCGAACCCCTCTCTTGCTGAGGGTTATTAGCAGCCGGCCCACGGCTAATTGGTTGCACTCCAATTCTCCATCTTGCAATTAATTTATGTCTGGAAAATAACAGTTAAGGATGCAACAAAACTGGCTTCGAGTTTTTGGTCAAAAAGGAGTTAGAAATCATTGACTAAAGAATAAGAACACTGCTGTAGGTCCTGCCCCAACAATGCTGCAAAGAAGAATTGAGGAACAACCATCGAGTGTTTGGATGGAAGAGCTTGAAGAGGAAGTATAGGGTTTATGTTGGGTTCAGCTTCCCCAAAAAGTAAATAAATAAAGCTACATGAAAGTACAAAATAAAAATACTTAAAATGACAACAGTATACGCTTAACACCTTAAAGAACAGTAAACGAGAAGGATACACCCACATTGGAGTCTTCAAAATGTTCTTTCCACCTGCTAGTGGATGCAACACTGTAAAGAAGTAGTACAGATGTCCTGCAATGATACCTAAGAGGTCAGGTATAAGAGGCGATCCAAAAATGACATCCAAAGCCAGCATCGCCCATGGAAGATAGAAGGCCTGGGGAAAAAAAATAAGAAAAGGGTCCTATCAGACAATGAAAGATATACCTCATAGAGCTCCTGTAACAGATGCATAAGAACAAGACTAACTTACAGAAGATTGAAACATACCTTAAGTGCAACAAGCCCGTATATGTTGATTTGGGCATTTGGAAATTCTCTACTCCAAACATAAAGGAGCATAAAAACAAGTGGTACTGCCAAAAATGGGGACCAAAATATGGGGATAGCAGACAAAACCTATAATTGAGGAAATAAGATTGCAAAGAAAGAAATAGAAGTCAGGACACTAAGTTATAAATGAAACTACAAAGAAAGCAACTAGGAATGGAAAAATGGAGATAGTTTAATTTTAATAACGATTAAACACTTGATAATTTATCAGAACTTTGTCTCACCAAACCAGAACCACTAGAATAGATTCTACAAAATAAAGCTGCCACCATTTTGAAGGAAAATTGTTATATAAATAATCATAAGATGAAAAAGAAATGTAGATGATCACACATACCAATAGTGCAAAGGCACCAAATATCATCATCCACAAGAAATCAGCAGTCCGTCGATCAAATGGTCCTTTCTCAAGTTGGACACCATACCTTACTCTGTAGAATTTAAGAATTAATTCATTTATATAAACTTCTTGTTCAATATGCAAGAAAGCAGAGATTGTTGTTGCATACATTATCCTTGAATTACTTACATCATTAGGAGACGGATCCCAAAATTGATAGAGAATGGTCCAAGGAAAAATAAGTTTGTGAACAACCTCCAAACCTACAGATGATGTGAAGTTACAAAAGATTTACTAAACAGTTCAACTCAAAAAGAAAACACTAAATATTACACAAGGTTGTCAACAGCAAGTAAGCTTAAGGGAAATCATAAAATTCAGCAACAAAACTCTAATTTACTACTTATTAGTCAATTAGTCAAAAAGTCTCCCCTAACAATCTGCATCCTGTCGGTTACCAAAGGATTAAATCCTTGCCTGCTTAATGGAGCAGTGTAGTGAACAGTATCCACAGTGCCTCATTTACTTCTCCATATGTATCAGAAAATGTAGCCAAAAGTGATGCTATTGATTAGATAGAAATTTTCTACAGCAGTCTATAAAGTAGAGAGCATCTCTATGCAGCCCAAACAATCATTCGATACACATAAAAATAAAATAAAAAATGGATTGTTGACCTCAAAATTACATATATATGTAGCAAATAATATGATATACAAACAATCACGAAAATCTAGAATAATCTGGTTGGCAATTGGAGGGTAGTCTTTGGCTGAAAATCGGGTTATGTTACAAACAGTTCAGAGTAAAAATTTGGCTAATAACGTTTCTTATAATTTGGCAAATAACAAACACAAAAAGATCCTCAATCTGTCTTATAAATAAAAATTCTCCACATCAAAGACAAGCAGATAGGGATATCAAAAGGGGAGCATCGGAGAATGAATGCAATACTTTGCAAAAGCATCAACGGCATGTATCTCATTTTTCTGATACTGATATGATGGAATTCTCACCTGAAAACCGTAGAACACTTTATCGTAGAATAGTGCAATGTAAGCTGGATGATATAATCCAAGATGGTAAGTTGCGGTAGCCAACAGGCAAACGGTGCCATATGCCTTCGTTATTGGCGGAAGAGAGTGATAAAACCTGAAAGCATGCAAATTTTGAAGCATTAAACAAAGGAATTGAAACAATTATAAAATGAACACCTAATCCCAGTATATTAATGAATGGAAACTGGTAATAACACGGTTAACTGATTACTTCTGTCACTACTGAAGCTGGAAAGCGCTCAAATTAGGTTTGGGAAAAGAGAAAACGTTCATACAAAAAACCTCTTCATCGACTTAAAATTGGTTATAATTAGACAGGAAAAGTTCGATAGGTCAAATTAATTATAATTAAAGAGATTCATCAACATTATATTTATTTGGACAATGATAAAAAGAAAAATGAAGGATCAAGAGAATTACTCCGCGGGAGAAGACATTGCTTACTGAGGAAGATAATGAAAAAAAACCAAAACCCTGATTCCAGTTAAGAATTCAGAATTTCAGATCTTCCTTGTAAAATCGTCTCCGTCTCCCTCAGACCCAGAAGCTTCCGTCCACCCTCCTCTCACGTGACCGCCGAAACCCGCAATGGCCCAATTTTATGTGGGCCGTTTTAAGACTACCACTTTCAATGGTACTTGCGTTTTACACCCATTCCCCCCTTTTTATGTTTTAATTGCCCATTATAACTCTTTTTTTAAAGAGATACACCCCTTAAAACTCCTTTTTCTTTTCTGGAAATATCTTTCTAGAATAAACATATATTACTCCATAAATGTATTTCTGGAACTATGTATTTATAGTTCTTGAAATACATTTCTAAAATAAGTATATATGTTATTTTGAAAAGACATTCTTGTATTAAAAAATGAACACTTATCTTAAATCTCATGTTTGTTAGTCTTATCTTTATCCTATCATTATTAATTTTTCAATCCTATTTAAAATCTTATTTTCATCCTATATTTATGTTTCTTAAAACCCTAATTTTGTACCTCATTCATTATATAATGATGTATATATTACATGTAACATTGCATATTTTTCTTCAAGTGGCATTGGGCAATTTTTTAAATGATTAGAGTATATAATTTTGGGGAGAGTTAGCAGCGCTCTCTAACGTACATTATTTTTTATTATTGCTTAATCTTTGTTGAAAATTACAATATTATAAGTAAAAAAAATGAAATTTACATAATTTTTTGAATTTCAATAAATTTTATTTAAACTAAAGGGTGTGTTTAAAGAATTGGGCTAGAGAATGTAATGTTAAACATTTCTCTGTGGCCCAATGGGCATCCATTATTGGTGCAATACACTAAATAAAACTAGGTCATTACATAAGGCGTGTTTTGAAGGATTACGAATGCTAATCATAGTTTTGCAATGGATTCAGTGCCACTGAAATGTCGTTGATTAAAGGAGTAGCATGCAAAGTAAAACAATGGTGGATTGGTGGGTCCAAGGAGAGGTGTTGTGTTGGACCCACACATGACTTATGAATCTTGAAGGGTTAAACCAAAGAGCAATGTGCAAAAATTTCAACCCAAAATAACCTGTCCATGGCAATGGGAATGGGAAATTGTCACTGTAATGTATGTGCTTGCTATATAGCACCGCCCATACATTGATTCTCGACTTCTCGTATACGGTATACAAATCAATTATTCAAACCCTCGTTTTGGCATGCATTTAATAGTTGCGCTTGCTTGCAAGATATAGATAGGGGAGCTTTTCATGTCAAAGAGCTATTTCAATGATCAATATCTAAAATTAGTATTACTATTGATTAAAATTTATTTATATGCATGCCTAATATAATTTTTTTTATACTATTAACCCGATCAGAAATAATCGTTGTTGTAATTTTTAAAATAATTGTTACAAATTTAAATAAGTACATTATCACAATTTATGATTAAATAATAATATTAATTATTTTTATAATGTTAACACACATATTATTTACTCTTTATGTTTAGTGAAGTTGTTTTATTATTATTTCCATTGAATTCAAACTCATCTTTAAAGAATATTAATTTGGTTAACCAGACAGACAAAGTAAGATATGGCTCGAATAAATAATGTATGCACTAATAAGATAACATCGAAATATAAATTATTAATTATTATGTAGGATAAATTTATTGATGTTTATAAAAAATATTTTAAAAATTATATAAAAAAACATTTTTTTATTGATTGACAATATTATAAAACTATTATATGGCCGGTGCATGTCTCTTTTTTTGTTACAGTCTGCATATATATCCTCCAAGATAAATATGTTTTAGTTGAATATGATTATTTATGAATATCAATATTTTTCTATACTCGAGTCTTGAACTTGAAGTCAAAATTAAAAATTAACTTAAAATAATCACACATTAATTGATTTACACAATTAATAATATTGATAATAAAAAATTTATTAAACTCATTACTCATGTGTTTTTTATTTTCTAAGTTCTATTTTTTTAAAAAAAAAAATAAAAACACTAAACTCAACTCAAACCAAACCAGCTTATTGGATTGGTTCATTTTAGATTAACATAAAAAATAAGTAATCCAAACTAATTAATTTTGATTGAATTAAATTTATGAGTTCAATATACATGCATCATCAATGTAAAGTTATTATATTATTAATCAATTAAAAAATATTTATTATATGTTATAAGATAATTATTGTAATATAATTATATTTACACTATCATTAGTTTCGTGCTTGATTTATATTGAATTTTTTGTGATGAAGGCGACCCCATTACAGCAAAGTGTGACCTGGACGGTGGAAATGAATTTGGGATGGGTTATTGTGTGCATGAAGATATTCATATATTTTGGTAGCGTAAAAAGGAAACAATTAACAAAGCGCTGAAAAGAGCCACACAACACGCTTGCCCCATTCTCAGTGACAGAGGCCCCCACAATTATTTGCAATGCAACACACTGCTCGCCTTCAATCAAAAACACAAAGTGCAAAAGTAATCATCAAAACAAAGAGATCAACTTAATTTTAATTTTAATTACACCCACATATAATTTATGTGCTTTATGTAATGGTTTTCTTCACAAATAATTCGACTGCTGGGACCTGGGAGTTATGTTAACACCATAATATTAATGATTTCAATGTAAACTAGTAAATCATGCTAATAATTTACCTCTGTTTCGATCAATTCTCTGTAAACATTAACGATAGAAGAAAATAAAGAAGTCAAATGAATTAATCATTTTTTTTATAAATTAAATCAACTTATGCATGTTAATTTTTATAGAATTTTCCATTTATTTTTTTCAGAACTGATGTTTATAAACTGATTATAACTTATAAAGTTAATTTATTTTACTTTCTTATTTTCTTCTTAAAAATTTATCCAATCATGTTCTCATTCTTTGTCGTTTAATTTGGATGAATTTCATTCAACTACCTAACAACTTAAAGACATGCTTGACTGTCAATCAATGCATATTATACGTGATACATTATGAGTAGTAGTAGTTAACATGCGTCACTTCAGCCTAGGTTTAACTAATAATGAAAGCCAATAACTTGTTTCACTTGAAGAATATCCTAATTCTTTTTTTGGTTTGGATAAATTTAATTCAATTTCCTATCTACTTAAAAAGAAATTAATTCCAATAATAAAATCAATATTTGAATGTAATGTGTTATATGAATTGAATATAATTTATCTCTGTTGAAAATCTCACGTCGGGTGATTAACAAATATAATAAATATTTATATAGCTGGATAAGTCATCCGTTTGTGAACCGATTTTAAGGGGATATTTCTTATACTTTTGTTGCACAGTCTCCTTATAATAATATATAAAGATTACGTTATTGATAACCATCCCATATTGCCCCACTAAAGACGTGTGCATATGATACTGATCGGTTGGCTGAGGCTGATTACCTGGGGTCTGAGGTAGAGTACAATTTTTATTTTAAATTTTGTTGACTAGTAAAGATATTTATTTTAGGAGATCGATTAGTAAAGAATTTAGTTTTCAAACAAAAAAAATATATTGTATTTCATTAAAAGAGAAAGAGCAAAGTAGGTTGCCTGCAATTTATTTTAAAGTAATAATAATGAATAGAAGATACAGGATCTGAATTGGTGGATTGGTTTGTGGTAAGATTAAGAAGAAAGTGATGAATGTAAGAGAAGAAATAAAGGTGGGCGGGGTGGGGACAAAAACAGCTTGGTTGAGGGTGTCATCCCGTTGTCACTGCAAAGAAGGAAGACCTGCTTCTCTGGCTGCACTTACACTTTCTGTTTCTTTCACCAAAATTTAAGACATTCATTTCAGCTAGTAGTTTAGTTTCCTCTACATTTTTTCTTTTATATATTTTAGTCAAATTTCTTTATTTGCCGATGCTATATATCTTTCTTGTTTATATTTTGTTAAACTTTGAGTATTTGTTTATTCGCACAATATCAGAAGATTTATCATATTCTAAAATTTATATTTCTAAACTAATTAAAATGAAAATGAAAAATATGTGATTAGACTCATTTTCTCGTACCCTCCTGACAAAAGAAAAAAAAAAATATACATATATGTGGAACTTGGTTGGTGTATCTTAATAATACCATTGTTCAATTGGCTGCGTCAACTCTTTAATTTATATGGATGTTCTGTCGATAATGAAGAATCACGGGGTGACTTGACTCTCGAAAAATAAGTTAAGAATCACATACAGGTGACAATGCGCAAATGATTGATCCAGGCTGTGCTGGGCTCATCGGATCTCATATCTAACCAGATATCAAAGAAAGAATGTCATCAACTACAAAAAATAAAAAATAAACAAAATTCCTTTTATATTATTTTTTAATATTTTCTTCATTTCTTAAAAAGTATCATATTATCACACAATTAAATAAAGAGAGAATAAACTTTTCTCAACAGATACAAAAGTAGGTGTTAAAAAAGATTATGCAAAATAATTAGAGATAATTTAACTTATTAGAATTGGATGGGTAATTGAGAATTAATATTCAATACTAGTTTACACTTTACACAACTCTTATGTTAAGAATTCATTGGCGCCGTGGTTAACAGAAAAATTAATAAAACATGAATAAATTCCTAAGCTACGTGTATTGACAAATTATATATGTATTGTAGGGGTAATGTGATGAATAGTTTTGGAATTACTGAATTAGTGATGTAATCAAGGTTTGTTTATGATTTTCAAAATGTTTAAAAAGAACATATTGCTTAAATTCAAAATTTTAATTAAGGTAAAAAGTATTAAACACACTCTTTTAAATGTTTTAAATCATTTTAAGAAAACAAAAATATTATAATTTTTTTAAAATTAACATACTAAATATAAATTTCTATTTTACTTTTTTGTTTTCTTATCGGATACAATTAATGTATAAAATAGAAAATTAATATACACATATGAATAAAAAATTTATTAATTAAGATTTCATGAGATGGAAAAAGCCTTTAAGCCAGTAATACAATCACTATTTAAGAGGTCTAATTTTTCCACTATAAGATAATAAGTAATTATATGAATCTCATCTTCAAAATAAAATTATATAAATGTCATAGTAATGTAGATATTAAAAAAAATGTATTCATAAGTTAGAACACATTCAAGATAGAATGATAAATCTAAAAAAAAAAAGATAGAATAATAATTAAATTAAACTTTAGTCTAAAATGTTAAAGGGTTTTTTTACTGCTAAAATGTTAAAGGTTGATCTCAATAAAATTATGTTTGTTTTGGGTAAGGGAAGATTTAGAAAGAAAGGATTCAACAGAGATATTGTTTTTTTTTTATAGGGATTAGGGAAGAGAAGTTATAAAAATCTGTAGACCCCACTATATAGTATTTCCACTCACTCTCTCCATAAATTTGGACGGAAAGCACGTAAGAGGTGTAGCTTATATATTTTTTAAGAAAATACTACAGATTTACTTTAAAAACAACAAATAAATATTTTTAAAACAGAATCAATATTTTTTAATTAAAAAAATATCATAATTTTATATATATATATATATATATATATATATATATATATATATATATATATATATATAGTCCATTTATTTCCCTTTACTTTTTCATTCATTTAAACAAGTGATGCAATTTTTCTTTTTCTTTTTTATTCCTCCAAACAATTTTTTCTTTCTTTCTTTATTATCCGACACTTAATTATCCAAACATAACGGAATGACGTGAGAGAAAACTTTAGGTAGAAATAGACATGTAACTGTTTTATTTTAAAATGATAACATGTGAATATATGGTTGGGAATTGGGATAGGAAGAGCTGCTCCATGCTAAACTACCCAAGTGAGAATATAATTTTATAAACGATATTTTATTCAATATATTAAAAATATTAATAAAGGATCATTAAATATATTTTTAAATATTAATAATTAATTAAAATAAATTTATAATAAAATTTTGTTTTATTACAACAAAAAACTTATTTTCATTTCTTATTTAATGCATAAAACTTAAAAATCATTTTACAGTAATGAGACGATGATGAGAAGGAGAACGATCCTATCAGTTTACGAAAAATGGGAAGAACAATATAGAATATAGACCTTTGTCTATCCAACATTACCGATGCAAGTGGAATTAAGTTTAAATTCTTTAAGTAATGCAATGGAAATAAAACTTGTAAATAAAAAAATGTAGTTTAATGAAAGACTTTATTAAATACAAAGAAGATATTTTGTGTATACTTTATACAATGCTATTTTTTTAAATGAAGAGGCTAATGAATTACACAACAACGGTTCGAGGATAAAAACAATATTTTATACCTTTCTTAATTGAAAACTTTAAAAAATCACAGACCAATTTTTTTGGTCTAAAGTCCTTCTAAATAACATACATTAAGAAATCCTAAAAGAAATAAAAAAAAATACCTTAAGAAAACAGACACGTCTTCTCTATAATATCTTACTAATTCCTTATTTGTGGTTGCATGCCTTACTAATTTATACTAATAAATAAAGGAAATCTCTTTTAGTAATCACTTTTTGGTCTTCATTTTTATAAAGATTATTTTATCCTTTAAAGTTTATATTTTTTTTATTCATGTAATCACCTGTGTTGTATAAATGACTCGTGAAAGTACTCACTTTATTATAAACTGTTTACTTCAAAACATAATAACTACCTATATTTTTAGTTTTTACAAAGCCACAACAAATGTTTTACACTCCAATTTGAAGTAAGTTTTGGCGCAGCGTGCCAGAATGGCGGCAGCACAAGAAGACTCCAGTAGCGTGGAGATGGACGATACGAAGTCCTATTGTAGGAGCACCGAGAAGGATGACAAAAAAATGTGTATAAAATATTGTCTTTACAATTTTTGATGGTTTTCAAGCAAAAATGATTTGTGCTAAAGTAATTAGCAAAACAAATGGAAAGGGATTGGATATTGGTCATTCACTAGTTTCTCGCTTCTTTATCATTCTTTTTTTGGATGGTAAGACAAGTAATTTTTAATTTGTGTTAATATTCTTTTTATATAATTATTTTTATCTTTTTTCTTGTTGTCATGTTCTTTTTTTGACAATGTACAATCATCTCTACAAAAGTTTTACATTTATTAGGGATTGTTTTAATTTGTTTACATAGTTTGCAATTTTTTTAAAGGTAGTTTGCAGTTAAAAAAAAAAATACTATTTACCTTTTGTAGAACAAAAAAAAAGAAAACAAAGATCATACATGTGTCATGTGTTATGTGTCATATGTCAGGTCATTGTTTTGATAATGTTAGAATAAAGACCGATTGTGTTATAAATATGGAAACAATTGATACAAAAGGAAAACAAAGATAGAGGATAACTAGGATAAAAAAAATTAGTTGTTGATTTGAGTTATTTATCTCATTTGAAAAATTGTGGTACATATTTATTGTGTGTGATATTCACTTATTTAAATTTACACAAGCTGTCATATTGACATTGTAGTTAAATTTAAATTGCTACACCAATATATGCTATCTTCTTATTGTATTTGAATTTAAATTGCTATGTTATCTTACTAGTTTGGAATAATACGTCTAAGCATATAAAAAGAATCATGTCTCTAAATTAGAAACAAACATAATATTAATCAATAATCAATAAATATTTTACAACATATCCAACAAACTTATAAAAAAATATATATAGTTAAAATATGAATTGAATATGAGAAATTATAAAACATCTCACGGTTCAATATTTTTTCTTTAAAATATTAATCATGTTCAAATTCATCAAAAAATTTCATGTGTCCTAACATAATTTAGTAATTTATGCTATTTTGTTAAAAATATGAGAAAAAATGAGGTTTTTAAATATAAAAAAAGGAAAAAAAATACCAAGAATTAAATAATGAAATAAAGAAAAAAATAACAATAGAAAAATAAATTTTGAAAAGTCATATGAGATATTTGTGATAGAAATTATTGAGTTAGAAAAAAACATATAAATACTATTATATTATCTATTTACAATTTTTATTATAAATGATGATAAATAGTAGAAACATAAAAGTATATTCCTTTCATTCCTATTTAAAACATCCAAGTTCACATTTAGTAATTAATTTTTAATAAATTAAATAGTTCTACTACTATTATGTAGTTACAACGTATAATAAGAAAAATCATTACAATATATTAAATTTAACACAACAAAAATGTATTAGCATAATAAAAACACATTAAATTAGAAAAAATACCTCAAACTAATATACACATCATTGGAATATAATATATTAATTTTAGCATAATAAAAATTATATAAAATATCAAATTTAACATAATAAATTTACAAACACACATACGCGACGGTGTTTCCGCTAATAATAAATAATAGTAGCATTATTATGATGAGAAACGAGAAGGAAAAAATAATAGTAGTATTATTACAATTCTAAAGTCAGATTCTAGCACAATATAGATCGTCTGCCTCTCCAAATATGGATGGGTAAACATTTTTATAAAATATTTAAGTATTATATATTTTAAATTTTGTATTCATTTTTTTATAACTAAACTATTTTTTTAATTATTAATTTATTTCGTCTATTATAGATATATAGTTAAAAATATAAAATATAATTAATCATTTACAATTTCAACAAAATAAAAATTCATTTTAAGGATAAAAAAATTAATTTAAAGAAGGTGTATATAAGATAAGGTGGCATTATTAAAATAATTCTTCTTAATTTCAATGTCAGGTAGCAAAATATATTTTTTATTCATAGAAATGAAAGAGAATTTATATACCGCAAAGAGTGGGTTGATTGTGTGAATGCGAGAAATACTAGTTAGTGTGATAGAGTGATTTTGCCGCGAAAAGAGAAAAAAAAAAAAAGAAGATGGTGTTTTTAACCCCGAAGCGAAGCCAACAGCCATATTTGTAGTCCAGAAAGGTAGATGTTCCCGAAGCAGATTTGTAGTATCTGAGTCATGGATCCTTGCCCCTTCATTCGCCTCATTGTGGAATCCCTCGCTCTCAAACTCCCTTCCTCTCCGGCCAAACCCCCACCCCTCTCCGGCGTCCACCCTTCCACCACCCCCTGCTTCTGCAAAATCCGCATCAACACTTTCCCTTCTCACACCGCCATCCTCCCTCTCTCCTCCTCTGCCTCCTCCCCCGACACCACCACCTCCGCCCCCGCCTTCCACCTCGACCCCGCCGCACTCCGCCGCCTCTCCTCCAAGCCCCTCACCCTCACTCTCTCCGTCTACAACGGCCCAATGGGCCGCTCCTGCGGCGTCCGCGGTGCCAAGCTATTGGGCCGCCTCCACCTCACCATAAACCTCCCCGCTGCCCTCTCTCGCTCCAGCGCCAACACCTTCCACAACGGCTGGCTCAACCTCGGTGGGGGTGGGCCCCACAATAACAATAAACCCTCCGCCCAGCTTCATCTCGTTGTCCGGTCCGAACCGGACCCTCGCTTCGTCTTTCAGTTCGGAGGTGAACCGGAATGCAGCCCCGTGGTTTTCCAAATTCAGGGAAATATAAGACAGCCCGTTTTCAGTTGCAAGTTCAGCGCCGATCGCAACTACAGATCCCGGTCAGTCACTTTTTTGCTTGGGCCACGCCTTATTCAACTAAATTCATTTTCATGTTCTTTCTTTCTTTTTCTGTTGAAAACTGACACTGCCGCTGCCCAATTTTCCTTCTCATCTGTCGTTTTCCTTTGGCTGGATCGTAATTTCAGTTTTGGAAACGGTAATTGACGTTACAGTTTTGACCTTTCCTTCACGTGAATACTGTTCCAGTTTTACGATTTTCATGCTTCAATTAAGTTGCCTTTAAACTTTTCTTTTCTTTTTTTGTTGAAAAGATAATACATACTATCGCTTTTATCTTTTAACCCTTCTGGTTTTGCCAAATTTTATGACGATTAACTTAAGGATTACGAACAAAAGACAATCTTAATTGAGACGACTTAGTGAAGACTAACTGCCTCCTCCACTTGAAACATAGTAATATCTATCTCATGATTTTAAACTAAACTCTCTTATTGACTTTTCTTTTCGTAATTACCGGCTTAGCAGTTTTTCGTGCAATTCAAGAATCCACTACTCAAATTTAATTTTGCACTTCTTTTCCTTTTCGCTTATACAGTTATACTTTACACTTTTTTGGTCCTTTACCTTTCAAGTGAAAAGCAAGCTCACATCCGAGACTACAACTAAATAATTCCATTTTAGAGCCAATAAATTAATAAATGGAATTTCCACTAACTGTTACTGCATGCCCATGTTCGGTAAAGCAGATAAGTTAAGATCTTCCAAACTTGAAAAGTGAAAACATATACTACCTAATACCTAGGATTCCTTCCCGTGCGACAGCAACTAGGCAGCAGTTACTGTATCTTACTGATTACAAGTTGATTAATTATCCTATCACTGTTTGACAATTTCATTATGTTTGTTAATCAATAATTATATACACATACACCCATTTTTCTCCTTCAGCTCTTTTTTTTTTCTTTCTATTTCTGTCTTTTTTTCCTATTACATTTTCTTTCTATTTCATAATGAGAAATTATTATATGTTTCAGAACTAGGTATCCAATCTTGTTGAATGACAGTAATTTACTTTTCTCTAATTGAAAACTCAGGTCTCTTCCATCAGATTTTACAAAGAATCGAAGTGGGTGGAGAAGATCCTCCACAGGTGAGAAAGAGCATCAAGGAAGGGACAGAAAGGGTTGGATGATAATGATTCATGATCTCTCTGGCTCACCAGTTGCTGCAGCCTCCATGGTGACACCGTTTGTCCCATCCCCTGGCTCGGATCGCGTGTCCCGATCGAACCCGGGTGCCTGGCTCATTCTCCGCCCCAACGGCGCCTCAGAGAGTAGCTGGAAGCCATGGGGTCGTCTCGAGGCGTGGCGAGAAAGAGGTCCCGTTGATGGCTTGGGCTACAAGGTTGAGCTTTTCTCTGACAATGGACCAGCCAATAGAATACCCATTGCCGAAGGCACAATGAGTGTCAAAAAGGGTGGCCAGTTCTGCATTGATTACAAGGTCATAAAGGATGCTGGATTGGGTTCAAGGTTGCCAGGGGAAGAAGGCTTTGTGATGGGTTCAACTGTGGATGGTGAAGGCAAAGTTAGCAAGCCTGTTGTGCAAGTTGGGGCGCAGCATGTCACGTGCATGGCTGATGCTGCTCTCTTCATTGCGCTCTCTGCTGCTATTGATCTTAGCATGGATGCTTGCAGACTTTTCTCACATAAACTTAGAAAAGAGCTTTGCCATCATGAACAGGATTCCTTTTCATAGCTTGCATCAAATGAAAAATTGGGTAATGTTCTTTTTCTTGCTAGTTGAGATTCATTTATATAAGAGATTAGTAACTCTCAACATATGTTACACGACTTAAGGATTCTGATCCTCTGACTACATTTTAAAGGGACATGGTTATCTTCCAACCCGTCACATGGTAGCATATGTTCCTAGCTGCTCTAGAGTGTAGAAGTGAGTTGTTTTGGTTTGAGCAGTCCAAAACTTCATCCCTCCTTCTGATTTTGTCTCACACATATATCTTGAACATTCTTTTTGCCTTCATCTGTGAGTGCTTGAAGTTGAAGCTTTAGCCGATTGATTTGGGTTGTTAATGTTCTTAGGCCTACCTCTACAGTTTGTTTCCTTGTAGCTAATCACAGTGTTGCATAAAGATATCGCAGGCAGTTGCTATAGTCCCTTCAAGTTGGGTTTTTTCAACAGGTTGCGTTAGGGGTGTGTGTGTGATTTAACAGCTGAACAACATTGTCCGGTTATTGGGTGTATAGATCTCAACGGAAGATTTGAAATGTACAAAAAGATTAAATGCACATGTCTGTTTGTAAATATTCGTTTAAATATCTGATTATAGTTCCATGTATTCTCTTATTAGATATTCAATGATTATGATTTTTTTATTTATTTTGTACATCATTCTTATTTGGTTTGTATTGGTTTATTTATTACAAAAAATTAACCAAATTTTTTTTAAAAAATTTTTTATCAGAGGTTTCTAATATTAATTGAATTATGTAAAATATATTAAATTATTAAAGAAAATTATTTTTATAATATTAAATTAAAAATCTTGACAATGCTATTATATATAAATTTATGATTATTTATTTAATACTTGATAATATATATATTTTTAATTTTAAATATCAAGAATTAATTTATATATAAGTTTAGTTAAAAAAAAACATGTAGTTTAAGGTTTATTTACTACTTTTAAAAATTATAAATAAAAAAATGAATTTAATTTAATAATAATGAATTGAATTGGATCCGATTATATTAAATCTTTTGGTTAATTCTTTTATATATGTAAAAAACTTTTAATAAAAATATTTAATTAATATTATAGATTTTTTTTATCAATATGTAAAATTTATAATTATTTAAATAGAACTGGATCCGATTATATAAATTTAAAATTTAATTTAATCTAATCCATAAATATCTTTAGACTAATAGAATGTTACCGATGACGTTTAATTAAGTTAGTTGAATATAATATGTATATGTTATAAATTCTGGTATAGTGTTAAATTCAATAACTAATCAATCAGTATGTCATATAAATAATTGCTTTGAAGTTTAATAACCTTAGTTGTATTTTTTTTAAAAGTATTATTTTAGTAAATTTTGTGTTATGTTTGCTCAAAAGTGGTTTTGCATTCATTCTTATATTATAAAATAGTTTTTTTTTATATATTTTTATTAATGGATAATCCTTACATTTTATTTATCCTTATGATATATTAGTTCAGAACTGTTTAACATATTTTTGGTGAATAGTGTGTTTTAATCAATTGTTGAAGATTAATATTTTATACACATTAATTCAATATTTATTTTATTTTATTAACTCTCAAAATATTAGTTATTTTATTTTTTTAACTAATCATACTCTTAAAAATTCATATTTATCTTGAATTTGTTTTGTCATTCTTACATCTCAATTACTTACAATCTCAAATTATTTTATATTAAAGTTTGTTTGTCTCAAATTTTAGCTTCTCCATACTTATATATATATATATATATATATATATATATATATATTCACATTTTTTATGCTTTAAAATTATTTTTTGTATTTAACCATTCATATTGATTTATTGATTTAATTTTTTAATATGTATGTATATAAAATTTTATTTGAATCTATTAGGCAACACTTTTTATTATTTTAAAATATTTTAATTGATATTTTAAGTTTCTTATAAAAAAAAATAAAACATACAGTTTGCCAAACAGCAAAAGGCCTACTAATTTGTTATTCTTTTGTCATGAATATTCAGCATTTGCGTTGTAAAAAGTTTTCAATTTTGTCCCCTGAGGTTAAATATGTGTTTAAGTAAGCGTTTGTAAAATTATTTGTTAATATAATTAATTTTATTAAATTGATGTTAGTTAAAAATTAATTTTAAATTGAAGTAATTTATATTTAAATATTTTTATAATAAAAACAATAGTATATATATATTATTTAATTTAAAAATGATTTTAAATTTGTTTAGCTTAAAATTGATTTAAAATCCCAAAATAATTTCTTAACCTAAAATTAAATATTTAAAAGTTTTCATATATCACACTGACTAATATTTTAACATGATTTTAATTTTGACTTATGAACGTGAATCTATATATGAGCTGATGAACTACAGTTTTCTTTTTCCAGCCGAAAATATTCACGCTTGAGTGCTGACTACTGAGATGA
The DNA here is from genome assembly GCF_000004515.6 of Glycine max. NCBI lineage: Eukaryota > Viridiplantae > Streptophyta > Magnoliopsida > Fabales > Fabaceae > Glycine > Glycine max. The sequence continues at coordinate 2,571,511 of NC_038244.2, read as the reverse complement.
TTTTTGGTCTGGCCGTTAATGTTGGGCCTTGCCACGTTTCGTGTGCGCGAATGGCTGGCGGCGATTGTTGTTTCCATGGTCGAGAGTCGAAACCCATCCTAATTTTATTAAGAATTAATTAGGTGTTTGGAAGGAAGGTGGTAAAATTTATTTTATGATGTGTTTTACTATCAAATTAAGTTAAGAGTAAAATTTATTATAAAATTTTGTATTTATTCATAACTATTTCTATTTCAATTTAAAATTAATTTTTAATTCTTTTTTAATGTGAAATTAAACATATAAAAATATATCTAAAATTAATTCTGAACTTCAAATAAATTCTCCACTCCAACCCAAACAAGCACTAGATATTTTTTTTTAATTTATTCATTTTTAATGGCATAAATGAATGTTTGGTTGCTCTACTATTTCATATTTTAATTCTTTATTTTTGTAAAAAAAAATCTATTTTTATTCTGTCAAATTTTAGTTAATCAATTTTTTTTTATTTTTAATTTCTCGTAGCAAACCTAAAAATGGAAAAAGGGCGCAAATTCAATTTCACATGTTAAACCATAGATAAAATTATATTTTAGGTAATTATAAATTTGGGTTAATTAATTAATTTTAAATATTTAGTTAACAATTAAAATAAATAATATAATAGTAAAAGGTAATCTATTAATAATAAAAATAGTGTAATCATTAAAACAAATATTTAACTTCCCTTTAATTTCATTTTATCATATCCCAAAAGAGCTATTATTATAAGCTAGTGACATAGGTTATAAGTTAGCTGACATTAATTTCTTGCCAAACATAATTTTAGTCGAATTTTGGAACCCATGAATGTTGCTGCTTTCAAAATCCATAAGCTCCAGCTTCATGTGATTACTGCAAAGCATCAAGCTTAATTAATGGAACCAGAACTAATAATGTCTTAATGATTTGCATGCCTTTTGACCACGAGAGATCATGCATAAGTTGGTTTGGCAGATTAATTTCATTGGCAAAGAATGTCTGATACTAAAAAAAAATAGTGTGAATAACTCTCACATATATTAAGGCAACTCGTGACGAAAATGACATCTGTGTTAAACATGCATTTTATTTACCGAGTTTTTCCATTTAAATATACGGTAGACTGTAGAGCATTAAGTGTGGGAACCGCTACAAAAGTATTCAAGAATCTGTCATATACTGGGGAACTTCAACAGCTCAACACAAAGAAGGAAAAAAAAACATAAATTCACAATCTGCTTCAACTGAATTCATCGAATAGCATAACCAACACATTTGTTTATATGAATTTTCTTGCTTATGTTCATCATGCTTAGTATCTTGTTTCACATCTTGCTATGTACGGATGATAACTTGAAATTCCTTGTTAATGAAAACAAAGACTATACGGATTATTCAAGAGAGGTTTGGGGATGAATATAATGGCTTGTCCGGTTATGAAGTGGCCACACGATCTTTCAAAATCCTAGTTCAAAACTTGTACTCCTTATCAGTGAAATTACATTTTCAGTTATGAAGAATGAAGATCATTGCTATCGATTTTTTTTTCTTGACTATTAGTTGTAGAAGCCCTCGATAACTGTTTATGGGAAAACTACGTCTGCTAAAGTAGGATTTAGTTATTAGCATCAAGAGATTTTAGTGGCATTAGTTATGTTAGAGATACGACTTAAACTTTACCAGATTTTTTTCACTCAATACAACTTAAGCTATTAAGTAGTTATCTGAATCAATGATACTTCTTTTGAAGTGTAAATCTATTCTCATTTTTATTTGCATTAGTTTCTGTCTAAATGTCAATTGTGTTACATAGCTAGAGCGCACAACCAAATGCATGTAGCATGTTGACAAGCCAACTCCTGGCAATGTTTTTTTGTCAAGGTAAAAGAAGCATTGACGTCACTTGCGTAATTTAGGTAACTTGTGAATTTGGTTAAGTAGTAGCCTATAGCATAAATGTGGTGTCAAGTTTCAGTAGTCACAACACATGAACACAAGCAAAGAAGTAGTAGGGCGTTGTCATATTTATGAGGGGAAAGAATCAGAATAGCGAATACACAATCTAAATTAAAAGTAAAAACCAGTGGCAATCAAATGAAGCAAGCAAGCATGCCACGAGACACATAAATTATCTTGTTTGTTAACACCATCATAGAAGTTTCTCAAATCAAGGCACATCTTATCCGTGCGGGCCAAGTATACCGAATCCATGAAGATCGAATAAAATAAGCAGAAAGCTGTGACTGTGACTATATATGAATTAAATTGATAGCAGCATTAATTAATGTAAAAGCCACGACCAACTAACCAAGCTGTAGTAGCCACCCAGCATCAGGGAGAAAAGGAACGTGAATTTGTGTGCTTAGACAAAGTTGCAGCCAGAGCAGCGCAAACAAGAGGTTTTGGAGTAGGAATTCTAAGACAATTGAGACTACCACCAGGGATTATAGAGCAGTCCGGTTGGGGTCTTTGCATATCCCTTCCAGGAATACAATTATCCGAGAAATCAAACCCCACACTGAATAGCCTTGAACATTCCTGGCTCAGCCCAGAGAAGAAGTTGTAAGCAACAGTTAGATTTAATAGGCTTCTCAAAGAGCATACCACATCGGATAACTCCCCAGAAAGCTTGTTATGTGCCAAATTAAGAACCTCTATGTCTTGCAAGCAACTCATAGTGTCAGGCAAATGGCCCATGAGTGAGTTGAAGCTCACATCAAAAACTTGCATCTCAGTGAAGATCCCTACTCCTTGTGGAATGCAACCTGTTAACTGGTTGTTAAGGAAGAGAATCTCCTTCAGTCCTGAACCCATGAAGCCAAAGCTGAAAGGGATGCTTCCACTCAACTTGTTGTTGGCCAAGTTGATGACTGAGGCAGGTGAATTTCCCAAACTGTCTGGAATTTCACCTCCAAAGTTGTTGTTGTTGAGGAATATAGCATCAAGTTTCTTGTTGAAGAGTTGATCAGGAAGTTGGCCTGAGAAGTTGTTGAATCTGAGGTCCAAGTAGATGAGGCTTGGCATGGAGAGAGTGACCATGGGGAAAGGGCCTGAGAGCTGGTTGTTGCTGAGGTCCAACTCTTGGAGTGAAGTGAGGTCCCTGAATGTGTCAGGGAGTGAGCCAGAAAACCTGTTACTGTTGAGATGGAAAAGAGTGATGTCAGAGAGCAAAGAGAGATCTTTGACAAGGGTCCCTTGGAGGTTTGCATGGTTGAGATCTATTCCTGCAACAATAGAAGACTCGGTTGCTGCTGTTGTGACAATTCCATTATCATCCTGAGAGTTTGCACAGAAGACACCTCTGTAGGAACACACATTGGGACCAACCCAAGTATCCAGAATCTTCAATGGGTCATCGGTCATGGCAGATTTCCATGCCTGGAGTGCTGTGAAGGCACTCTTGAGGTTTGATCCAGAGGGCCCTGGGGTGTTAACACTGCCCCCAATGCCAATGCCAACACCTATGCCACCTCTGCCACCAACACCAACACCAACACCAATGGCCCCTTTTGCTGCATTTGGATGGAGCAGGAGGAGGAGAAGGTGAAAAGTCAGGATCCAGGTGTTCTCCATTTGGAGCTCAAGACACTGATGGAATGCTCTTGAGCTTGTCCAAATCAAGTTTCTACATTGAAGACATAAATGGGCTCTTTGTTCATTCACCATTTTCTTTTCGAATGACACATAAATAACTCATTTAAATTGTTACATAAAGTTTGTTATTTTACTTATTTTATTATTACACACTTTCTTCTTCTTTTTTCTTGTTTCTCAATGTCAATGGTGTGAAAATAAAAGTGTTACTAAAAATTTAGTGTTTACATTATAAAATGCGTTTCGGCTGTAGCTTTAAATAAGCACAGGCGATGTTGACTTCTGTTGGATTAATATTTGTGGCTCTCAAACAACTACCAGTAAAATAAAATTAGGATACAATCATGTGCTAAGCCCTTTAATACATTTCGAAATGTTTCTAAATTGTACTAAATAATTTACCAAAAAATTTAGTAAATAATAATAATAATAATAATATGATTACAAATTTGCACTTACTATTAATTATCACTGTGAGATTATGAGAAATCTAAAGTCATGAAGAGCATAAATTTAAATATATGGACAATTTTAATATCACTTTTTTTTAATAATACGTGACCTTTTAATATAACCTTTCGGGTTACGACTACTCACATCAATATATCACATAACATTAGGATGCTAAAAAAATTTAGTTTTAAAAAATAAGTATAATTATAATTAGTTTTATACAATTAGTTCTATAAAAGTAGGTATAAAATTATAATTAATTTTATGGTTATCGGTAGTTTAATCAGAGGTTAATGTTTATTTATTAACTGTATAGTTTTAAATCATTTAATTACAAATTATCGTTTGATTAACTTTAAAATAATTATTTTAAAAATTAACAAATTTATCATATATCATAAATTGTGATTAGATGAATGTATAAAAAAATTTAGACTATCAGCGTATAACCATATAACAACTATGTTCCTCTCTCAAATACCTTATTTTTATCTAAAAATAGTTATAATTATAAAATTATAATTAATTTTATAGAAATAAGTATTTTAAATAACTTATTTTTATTCATCAATAACTACTTATGTAATTGATTTTAGATATAAGCTGTTACATAATTAATTATACAGCTAGTTTATTTATATACCTATATTTTAAAAACAATAATTAACTATATCAAATTATACTCATGATTTAAAAATTAATTATAATTATAATATTTACTTATAATCTAATTGTTTATTAGGGATAATTATAGTCATATAAATACTCAAATTTTGAGCACCGTAAGTAACATTGAACAATTAATTAAAATTGAAATGGATAAAATGATCAGAATAAATCACCATTTTCTCTAAGTGCTGTCAAATGGGTTCTAAAACAAAATAAATAATAAATAAATCTTTTAAAATTGTCAATTGTGTTATTTAAGTTTCTAAACTTATTATTTGTTGTGATTTTTGTCTCTAAATCAAGTGAGACGTTTCACATAATAGTTAAATTAATGTGATTAACAATTTGCAGTTTTAGAAACTTTTAAATTTTCTTAATTTTACGAACAATGATTATGATTATGAGCGGTGAAGGTTTATGACCAAACATAAATAAAAATGTGTACCTTATTTTAAGAAAATATAGGGTGTATAGATACATTTACTTTACTAGCTCATACATTTAATGAAAAGCTGGTATGTTGTGCAGACATAGCCATCAATATTTCATTGATGTTACGGCTACGCTTCCCATTTGAATTAATTAAAGATGGAGATAGCAATAAAGATTAAAAGCTTTGGTTAATATATATTGCAGGGAATAAAAAAGCAAAAAATATGACAGGCTGTGTTGTAGGAAAACCATGTCCGGTTCTTTTTTTCTTTTTTCATTTGAAAGGAACATGCCTGGTTACAGTCATTAGTATTTATTTTTATGAGTAAATATTAGTAGTTAGTTTGAGGAATTTAACATATCACATCTTTCCTTTTCCCTTCAACCACCACTGAGTTAACATTATAACTTTCTCTCATTAGAAATTAAAGCTAGCTTAACTCTAGACAGCAGAGTATAAAGATTGGGAGGGACGTAATTTAACTAAACCCATGTGTATTAATTAATTAATTTACTCAAAAACATATTATGAAGTAAGGGCGAGTCATCTAACCAATGTTTCTTCACACTTGGTTAAACTTGAAAGAGACGCCTACTGACTGCAGCTTTGGGAGCTCTTCTACTTTCTAGTCCTCTTTGATTTGCACAACATAAATCCTTCTCTACGAGCCTATAGCATAATTAATACACATAGGTTTGGTTAAGTTAGGTCACTCCAGAGGTTGAATCCTTCAGATTTCCACCAGCAACAAGGAGAAAAGGCAAAGGAAAAAACACAAAAAATATTTGTCCTTGTAACAGCGGCAATTCAAGTTGCCATTAATGGTTGCCAGATGGTAGTTACCAGCCAACGGCCGTTAAAAGTTGTCTCTTAATTTCTACCTCTTAACTTTTCAATGATAATGTAGTCTTAAAATAATCGATCAAACATTTCAGGATGTAATCAAAGACTTTTTAATAGAGAAAAGTCTTAAAATAATCGAAATACTTTCACAAGCGCGTGCTCCTTAAAGCATCCCAACCACTGAGACACATGGTACAAAACTAATTATTGGTGTAACGGAATTCGGGCATGGTTTATAGCGTTCTATTTTCAAAAAGTGTTGTATTTGAAGTCATATTTTTTGTGAATTCTATATTGGGCTGCAATACGTACAGTTCAACAAAAGTTAGTGGGATGTGCAGTTTCAATTCAATTCCCTTGCCTAAATAATGGGAGAACGGTCCATAAATCAATGATTAGAGAAGTGATGTTGGCTACAAAGGTTGATATGGTCCAATTGGGATAAGCATCATACTCATATTTTATTAAAATGAGTTCGAATCTTGTTAGCCATGTAAGAAACTTGTCATAAATTTTTTTTTAAAAAAAAACTGAGGAGCTAAATCTAACTAACTAAAATTTTTAGCACCAACAAAGGAAAAAGAGAGAGTGATCTTGGTGTGAAAAAGGATAGGGAAGAAGAGCGCACGCCATTTTGATTTTTGACCACTAATGGAACAGCTAGTTTCCAAGTTCCATGGCTGGTCATGAACTATTGTTCCACTTTACAAGAAAAAGGAGGAAAAGAGAAGCAATAAAAGGTGATCGCAAAGGAGAAAGATTCCTCTTCCCTATTGTTCCACAACATAAAAGGAAATTATGTTTTTAAAACATAGCCACCAAAGCTTATAGCAGTACATTATATATATAACCATGATGTAGGACGAGTCTAATGCATTTTCTTAAGTTAGGTATTCATCCGTTAATTCATTCTAAACCTTACTTGAAGGAAACAAATGAGAAACTGAAAGTGACAATTCCAAAAATAAGATCAAACTCGGGCTAAGTCTCGTCTCGGGGGTTGTTTATTGCAAATAAATCACCGTAACATTAGAATATTTGGCCTCTTTGAATTCTTTCTTTTGAGATCCTCACATTCCATGTGCTATCGCCAATAGGAATAGGACTGGTGTGGTCACCTTCTGGAATTATTGTAACATGGGTGTGATTAGAGGAAAGTGACTACTTTAGTTAGTTCTGGTGTTCCAATCAAAATTAAAGTTTTATTTTGCTAATTTGGACATTAAAGGTTAATAAGATTATAATTTTAACTAGAGAACAATATCATATAAACATTTTTAAAAAAAAGTAAAAACACAAATTCTGTGCCACCTTTAATCCTTGCTAAGATTTTTTGGGTTAGTTGCTTGCAATGCATAAATGTTGTCTTGCTTGGTCTTTACGACTACTCCCTCCTCTCTTTATCTCATCCGAATGTTGGTGTCCAACATTTGTATCATTGTTGGCAGGGGTGGACCCATCAAAAGAAATCAGGCCCAAATATAATCTTTATAACAATACTTTATATTAATTATTTATTTTATATAAAAAATTCCATAATATACTAAAATTAATTTCAAAGAATTTATTGTACAGCTTAATATTTTTTATTGTTATATTATGTTATTAATACGAAATATTTCTCAATTTTATTGATGATTAATATTTGCTGAAAAATCTAATTAGTCACATTTAATCATATTTTTTCTATCCATAATAT